>NW_015635058.1:173689-195018 GCF_001515625.1 Sinocyclocheilus rhinocerous
TGGAAAATAATGTTTTTTTTTTACTTTAAACCGCATAAACACATTTCATTACACCAAATACACAAAATAATGTTCTTTTTAGCAGCATCATATGACCCCTTTAAATAATACCTGTGTAAGTTATTGTAAAGAAAAAGTTTATTTTCCATATTTTAAATCAAATTTAAAACGATCTCACTTTTCTGCTGAAAAAAGTAATTTTATCCAATAATCACCTACATTATTTACTGCCAAACATTCACTTTTCACATTATGGGAGTTAAATGTGTTGTGAATCAGTGTTATTTTATTATCATTGAGATAATATTATAGTTATTATTAATATTTTGAATCAGTTTTTTTTTTAGAATTTTAATTAGCTAACATTTTTATGGTTTTGTGTTGCTTTTTACTTTGTTTGAAACTATTTTGGTTGACGAAATAGAGCAAAATCAGGCAATAGTGTTCAGACAATGCAAGTCACTTAATATTAACTTCTTGTTTAATGAACTGCTGTATTAAATCAATTATCATTTGCAAACTCTCTTAATCATTAAAAAATGTCACTCTCCTTCGTTCATCGCGATCTCACAAAGTTCCATTATAAACTATTTTTTCATAGTCGCACGCAGTAGTTTTCAGTCGCAAATGCACTGCTTCTCCATAGGTTCATGCAGGGCTGCGCAATGTGCGCATCAGCTCGCATGATAAGATTTTTTTCTCGCGCTACCCCATCTTCACCCCAATCATTAGCGCTGTTTCGTTTTGCCTTTGACAGCGCATATAGGAACATTTTTGAAATAGCACCATTCTACTAAACAAAATGTATTTCAAATTTATTTCAAGCACTTTCAAGGACCTATATTTGTTTTCAAGTACTTTCCAGGCCTTGAATCCATGTGTCTGATATTCAAGTACTTTCAAGAAGCGTGGGAACCCTGTGTGATACCATTTTTTTGTTGTCTTTATTGAATATTAATCATGTGCCATGTCCCAAAAGGATAGTCCACCCAGAAATAAATATTCTGTCATAATTTACTTTTCTCTCATGTCATTCCAAACCTGTATGACATTCTTTCTACTGTGAAACACAAAATTAGATATTTTGAAGAATGTTGGTAACTAAACAGTATGGACAAAATGCTATGAAAATCAATGGGATCCGAAACTGTTTGGTTACTAACATTCTTCACAATATATTCTTTTGTGTTCAGCAGAAGAAAGAAAGTCATACAGGTTTGGAATGACATGAGAGAGAGTAAATGATGACTATCCTTTTAACAGTTGACTGTTGTTTAACTTCCTCTTGTCCCCAGTACATAAACCCTAATCAGAAATGTGCCAGTGATATTTTAGGGTTGGAAATGCCTCCTCACCTGGTCCAGAGTGGTTTGGGACACAGAGTAGTCCTCTATCCTGAGAAACTCTTTGTTCTTAGCGAGGATGCTGAAGATGTGAGCGAGGGAGGTGAGGGAGGAGGGAAGCTGGTATTGCAGCATGTTTCTGTGTTTTTCTTTCAGGGTGCTTCCTGGCAGCTCGCTCTCAATGAACTTCATCACTGGCTGCAGGTCAGGATCCGGCCCAGCAACCCTCAGAATGATGGTGTACCCATCGCCAAATCTGCAGCCAGAGGAGCAAGTGATGTCACATATTTTTTGTAAAAAGTGTATAAGGGTAGCTAGAGACCCAAGGCATGTAAATGTGTAAGTATTTTTTCCTGGGCAACTATATTTACATATCTGATGACTCAATATGTGCAATGCATCCTAAGACATGTCTAAAAAGTAATGTATGCTTTATGCTTAATGTTCTTGATTTGAGTCATTCTTTTTGCAATTCAATGACGCCGCTAGTGTGCAGAATTAACACACTGTACCTTTAACCTTTAAATGCATACCTCATACCAGACATCATTCTCTACCCTCTCCCTCCTTCATTTTTTTAAGTTAGACATCAACTTTCTTAGTATTCCTCAATCTATTAATTATAAACAATATAACAAGATCGAAATAGTAAAATATAAAAGAATGCCAGTTTTCTGATTAATTTTTTGTAAAAAGTGTATAAATTGTTCTTAAAATATCAAGAGAGTTTTTTGCTATTGCAGCAGTTAGAGATCCATCCGTGCTGGATATATAGGTCCTGGTCGCTAAAGACCCGAATATGTAATAATGATTGGCGAAACATTCATGCATTTAAGGGTTAATAGCTTAAATAAACCATAAACCAAACCATCCAGCTACGAGGTGAATCACAAAATCACAAACTTTAATTTGGAGCCAAAAAATATATGAAAATTGAACAAAAAGGCGGTGTACTTAATGACTTCAATGAGGGAAAGAACTACAATCCCATGAAGCATTGGGAATGACAAAATTGATTCAAATGACAGATATAAAACTATTGATTTGTTGCTGGTGTTTCTAGTGTATATAGAAATAACATTTTATGTATATTGCAAAATATGTACATTCTTGTAAATATTTAAGTAGTTTTTCTTTTGGGGCAGTTAGGGTTAGGGGCATTTCTCTGCAGAATCATGGGTAATGTAGTTTTTTACAAGAATTCCATTTTTACACACAATTAAAAATAACGAATAATTTGAACTGACGAATTCAACAAAGCATAGATGATCAACAAACAACCTCACAGCACACAGTAGGTCTGTCTATAAGTCTTTAAAAACCAATTCCCCAATGGAGAAAATTAATGGGATTCTTGCTTCTAGAACCCAATTGCTGCACTCTGTTATTCATGATTTTACCTGTTTTTCAGGTGCTGGACGCTACCCAGACAGCGGAACCTGCCGTTCACCATGATGGCCATCCTGGTGCACAGCGCTTCACATTCCTCCATACTAAGAGTGAACAGAACACAGGTTAGTATGGAAGAAAACTGATTAAATACTTCCCCCTAGTGATAGATTTGATAGCTTAGCAAAAATCGAAGCTAAACTAAGAAGACATGAAGATTTTAGAGGAAGACAATACTATCATTAATGCTGCCAGTGCTGCTGTCTAGCAGCAGCTCACTTAATGTCCTTGTCTATAACTTTAGCTGACTGTTAGTGTTCAGTTTAAGTGCATAAACATTGATTGTGGTGAATGTACCTGTGTGAGGTAAGTACGACGGAGCGTCCCTCTTTGATGACGCTGTGGATGCAGTTCCACAGTGCTCGTCGTGCTTTGGGGTCCATTCCAGTGGTGGGCTCATCCTGTAATCAAAAGCACAGCCAGGCTCAGATTCGACCATTGGTTCAACAGGAAACACACACTGATTAGCTACACCATCTTTTCTTCACACGTGTATCGCACACTCAAGTGAACCGAAACAGGCTTGCTGACTCTTAAGCATTCTTATGTGATCTTTGTGTAATCAACCCATTATGAGGCCTCTCTGAAGGCTAAAGAGTTCAGGGTAATTTAGCTCTGGGGGTGTTATAGTCTTGAACTCCTTATACAACCAGAGCGGGAAACCCAGCTGAGAGAATAACCAAACAGTGGTCATATGATCCAGACTAATGTTGTTTTTGTTGATTAGTTTGCAGACATTCACCCTAGGAAGCATAAGACTTCGAGCCAGTTGTGTAAGTGTCTTTGTGTGTACATGTGTGTGTGTTTGGGGAAATGCACATACCAGGAAAACCACTGGTGGGGCTCCAATGAGTGATATGGCGGTGGAGAGTTTGCGCATGTTGCCACCGCTGTAGCTTCCTGCTTTCTTGTCCAAGTACTTCACGAGGCCCAGTTTACGGATTCCCCACTCCGCCACCTGCCCAAGATACAACACATTAATATTTCCTATTAGGGTTAATCTCACAAAACCAGGTCACATTTAACTTAACATCAAAAGAAGAAATGATATTATATTATTATAAAAAACAAACAAACAAAAATAATATATATATATATATATATACCCTATTTTTTGTAATTCAGTTTGTTCTTAATTGTGATTTGTCATTACTATAATAAAAAAAAAATTCTTTCATTTTTCATATCTTTTGTGTATTTTAAGCTTAAATCAGCATAAGTTGAAGGTTGTATAAATACTTTTTATGCATGACAATAATGAGATGAGAATTATGGGGAAATGTGCTTAATGGTCAAAATGCTAAATATTTATGCAAAATATATATATATATATATATTATTTGTAATTCACTGTATTGTCAGTGGAAATTATTACTGAAATACAGTCTTTTTATATTTTGTACAATTTTTTATTAAATCAGCATACCTTAAAGCCTGTCAAAATACATTTATTTTTATTTCATTTAATTTTAATTTTGTTTATTTTTTGATAATAAACATCATGGTGGTGGCAAGCACTTATTTGGCACGTCAAAAGTGAAAAATAGGTCTCATTTCATTTTTTTTAAGCATGTACAATTTCAGGGTTTATTTTTTATTTGGGCTTAAATATGACATGGACCTGTATGATTCACCCTAAATGTCTCGCACCGTGAAATTATATCAAAAATATAATTAAAATTATATTAAAATAATAAATATTATATCAAATCACTGTTTAAATACTTGTTTTAGTTCATATACTCTGCTCACCTCACAAACTTCCTTCTCAGGTACACCGCGCAGGATGGCATAGAATTCCAGGTGTTCCCGTCCTGTCAGCAGATCATTGATGGCATCAAACTGAGGGCAGTAGCCCATGTTCTGATGTACTTCATCTATTTCTCTGAGTATACTAGAAATAAGAAAGAGCAGCGTCATCAAAAAATGCATTCACACAATTTTAAGATTAACCTATGATTTATGTGTTTATAATAGACTAAGCTGTTATAAGGAAGTATCATCTGTTCTAATGTAATAACTACTTGTATTTTACTGTCTGTACCTTTTCCCAGCCAAGAATGCTTCTCCTTTGGTGACCACAGAGTCTCCGGTCAGCATTTTAAAAGTACTTGTCTTTCCGGCTCCGTTGACACCAAGCAGACCAAAACACTGAAAGGAGGAGGAAACATGTAAGTTTGTGGTCTTACAGTAGACGTGACTCATTCGGATGAGGCTGATCATGAGGCAGCTGTCATGAATTACCTCTCCTGGAGGAATGCCTACACATAGACGATCGACAGCAGGCTTCTGTTTCCGCTTGTACACCTGAAAAAGACAAGGATGACATATTGATGAGGGCACCATTTATTTGACTAAATTTGATGTCTGTGATCATCAGCAGAGGATTTCTGCTGACCTTAGTGAGTTGTCTGAGCTCAAGAATGTCTCCCTGTCCAGCTCCACTCATGATTCTCTGCCTCTCTCTGGCCACATCCTCATCTTCCTCTCCAATCGGACTCAACTTGGCACTTAAAGACCTGTGGAAAATGATCAAACTATCACTTTAGATCTTCTAAATCTTCTAATCCATAATTTCATTAGCAGTTCATATAAATGTAATTTGTTTCAGAAAGTCGTGTTGTGATGTTGCTTACTTGGGTTCAAAGAAGAAACGGTACTGGATAAGGACTGTGATGATGAAGAAAACCACTCCTTCCACAGCCATAGCAAAAAGATTCTTGCCCACCATGTCCCACTCCAATGGAGAACGGAAACGGTTCTCACCTAATGCAAGGTAAGAGAGCATTCAGCATCTATAATAATGACCCTTGCAGTAGTTACAGGTAATACAGTAGACATACAGTGGGTACGGAAAGTATTCAGACCCCCTTAAATTTTTCACTCTTTGTTATATTGCAGCCATTTGCTAAAATCATTTAAGTTAATTTTTTTTCCTCATTAATGTACACACAGCACCCCATATTGACAGAAAAACACGAAAAATGTAAGGGGGTCTGAATACTTTCCGTACCCACTGTAGATCAAGATGATGAGGTCAAACTCTGAAACAAAAAATTTAAAGGGATAGTATTTTTGATGAATTCTGAGAGCTCTCTGACCACAAGGATCCTAACACGATCAAGGCTCAGAAACGTAGCAAGGAGATCGTTAAAATAATCCATGTGACATCAGTGGTTCAACTGTAATTTTACGAAGCTACGAGAATACTTTTTGTGCGCAAAGAAAACAAAAATAATGACCAATTTATTCAACAATTCGTCTCCTCAGCGTCACCCTATAGCGCCATTTTGGAGAGTATCACATATGAAAACAACATATGTACGCATGCAACATATGTACGCGGATACGCTGTTTACGTTGTTTATGCTTTGATCTGAACGTAAGCAGCATATCCGCGTACATACGTTGCATACGTTGTTTACGTATGTGATACTCTCCAAAATGGCGCTATAGGGTGACGCGGAGGAGACGAATTGTTGAATACATTGGTCGTTATTTTTGTTTTCTTTGCACACAAAAAGTATTCTCATAGCTTCGTAAAATTACGGTTGAACCACTGATGTCACGTGGATTATTTTAACAATGTCTTTGCTACGTTTCTGAGCCTTGACCGTGTAAGGCTCCTTGCTGTCTATGGGAGGGTCAGAGAGCTCTCAGAATTCATCAAAAATATCTTAATTTGTGTTCCGAAGATGAATGAAGATCTTACGGGTTTGGAATGACATGAGGGTGAGTAATTAATGACAGAATTTTAATTTTTGGGTGCACTATCCCTTTAAATTTAAAGTGGAGTATGCTAATCTTACCAAATCTCTCCAGAGCATCAGCCATGGCCTGATTCTTCACCATGTCGATGAGACCTCGACCCAGGCAGAAATGCGGGAAGATGAGCAAAACGTTCTTCAGGATGTCATTAATGCCACCGATCTCCTGCAGCAGAGGATGAGCGGCATTAGAAATCATGTGTGCTTGAGGATTACTGCTAAGAATAGCAACCAAAAAAGCAATTTCTTACATTATTTCCAAATAACTCCATGACAAAAGTGGACACGCTGCCATTGATCCCAATGAGGATATTGACACTAGTGAGCACCACGTAAGCGGTGCTGGGGATTTTGAAGAGGAATGAAGCCGGGTACATAAGAGGAGTGATGGACCATCTGAAGAGAGACAAGAAGAAGTATTTATTATCAGGGAAAATGTTATGTGCAAATTGGCAGTGTATTGAGGTCCCATGTCAGGCCCCAAGCATATCTAGGTACCACAATATCGTAGAGACATGAGGGTGGGCTCTTTTCACTAAGGAAGATTCCCAGGTTGTGGGCTCTTTTGACTTTGGAAAGTATAATGTATAATCCCATATAGGGTGCCAAAGTTTTTTTTTTTACATATCTGCAGAACAGAGTATATTATCTATATGAGGGTGGGCTCTTTCACTACAGGAAATATACAGAGGCCCCATGTGGGACCCCCAGCAATATCTAGGAATCAGACTGTCTAAGAGACATATTTCGCAAAGACAAGAACCATTCACATTTTCTTCAGAAAATACACCTAAACATACGTTATTTATTTATTTTTAAATGTGGTTTATAATCAGTTTTTTCTATTCAGTTTATTTCCCATTTTCTTCAGAAAATATACCTAAATGTACTTGCTTTTTCTTATGTTTATTTTATTTCATATCTTCATTAGGAAATATACCTACAATTACTTTGTATTTTTTCTGTTGTATTCCATTTCAAATTTCTTTAGAAAATATACCCAAACATACTTTATAATGTGATTTTTATTTGAATATTTAGTTTGTATTCAATTTTTTTCTATTTTTAGATTTCTATTTAACATTTTCTTCAAAAATGTCCCTAAACATACTTTATAATCTGTTTCTCCCCTATTTTATTATATTTCTATTATAAATGTAGTTCATAATCTGTTTGTTTCTGTTTCCATTTACAAAAAATATATTGTCAGTACCTACATAAATTATTGCCTTATTGAGCTGGAATTATCAATATAAGTGAATGTCTTGCTCTGTCTTTCTTACCCATAAAGAAGCAGTAGAAGGGCAAGAACAGGCAGGTTGGTTGCAGAGACGTAGGCTTTTTGTTGAAAGCACACAAAGATCAGGATCACCAGAGTAGCAGGAACAACATAATTGCACTGCACCAAAAAACAGACAGAAATGTGCATTAGAGATTTTGGGTCAGCAGCCAAGAAGGTGAGTGGTGCATTATGAGATTTGAAAGTGAAATCAAACACTTACCATATCCCAGAGAAAGTTGGCCAGCCAGTAGAGGTATGGCTGCACTCCGCTGATAAACTGCATGTGCTTGGCCTTATTCACTCGCTCCTGAATGAGGAAGACAACGAAGCTGGCGGGGACGAAGGACATGGCGAAGATCACACAGATGGAAACCAGCACGTCCACTGAGGTGGTCATTCTGAAATGCCATAAATCAGGGTTCAGAGATTAGACCAACATGACCAATGTCCTTAACGTTATTTAAATTGCATTCAATCAGTTTCAATGCTTACAGGGCCACTTGAGAAAGCTGTTCCTTGGTCAGATTGAGCGGATGGTTAAACGCAGTGATGCCAAACTGACGGTGGTCTTTGCCAGGTGGTAAGTTGGCACGCAAGATACCATTGTTCATTACATTGAGGAAGGCTCCAATACTGTGCCAGCCCTTGTTATTGAACCATATCTGAAAAAATGACAATAAAGATAATTCCAAGTACACTTAGAATGTCTATAATGGGTTTAAAAATAGCAGTCCTCCAGTTATCACTCACCTTGACATTATTCTTAGTGTCCAGCCCATTGATGAAGGCAGACAGGCTTTTCAAGAAACGGTTGGCCGCTGATCCTGAGTTCTACAACCGTAGGATAAGAAGAAATACTTCATGCACTATTCCTGAGAAATATTTGATTAATTTCCTAAGAGTCAACGTTTCGGCTTACCTTCCCCAGTTGGAAGATTTCCCTGACTCTAGAGATGGCATCGTCGATCTCTTCAGCAGGAGGAAGTACCTGAGTGCTTCTAGCTCCCAATGAAAATCCTCCATATCTGAATTCATTCACCCATATCTTGTTCTTTAAGCTATGAAAGAAACAATCTGTTAATGTGTTGAATGACGCGACTGAACTATTTCAGTTCATGTGGATAGACAATCAGGTCATACCTTTTCCCAATGATCTGTGCATAGGTCTTCACGAGATAGTCTGAGATGTTTCGTCCCGTCAGGTTCTGGAGGGTCTCAGTTTCACTCATCTTAATCTGAGGAGGTGGCAGTCCACCTGCACCAGCAGGGCATTCTGGGAGCATCTTCTTTTTGCCATTACAGCTGCACTCACAAGCAGGCGATGGGTTGTCCATGGTCCAGTTTGTCGACGTGAAAATGTCCATCACGCTTTCTGCCACTTCTTGTGTAGACCATTCCTCATCGCCCATTGTACAGGGAACATCACTAAAACCAAGGGAGAAGACGAGCTTAGTTTTTTCTTAAATTAAAAATATTAGCAGTTACAGAAAAAAATGTTTCATGTAAGATACTTACGTAATTGGTTCTCCTTCCATGCATCGTGTTCCAAAGCCAGGATCATCTAATAAAGCGTTGAGTAACTTTTGTGTGCTTATATCATGTGGAGCATCATCACTGTAATGAAAATACACTGTATTTAATTTCAGTAGTTCCATGCAAGTATTTCAACTTAATGTTGAGTAGAACGTTGTCCTTGTCATACCTGATGAATGTGAACTGATCTTCATACATCCAGGGATTGAGAGCCAGGCTGGGATATTTTCCGAATGGTGGCACAATAAGACTGAAAACCAGAGCAATGCACACAAACACAGCGGGAAGAACAATCTGCAAAGAGAATCAAAGTGAGTTGAGCAAAACCGATCTGTACTGACATGGGTTGCGTTTCCCAAAAGTAGCATAAGCCTAACTAGATTATAGTAACCACTGGCATCGGTAGTCTCTACGATCTACTTGGATTGTGGAAGAAACCATTGGTACCAATAGTGTATAGAATCTACTTAGGCTTACATTGTTTTTGGGAATCAAAGAAACCACTGGCACCAACAGTGTCTACGATCTACTTAGGCTTACAATATATTTGGGAATCGTAGAAACCATTGGCACCAACAGTTTCTTTGATCTCCTGAGTTTTACGATGCTTTTGGTAAACGCAGCCTAGGTTTATTTTTTTCTGACTATATTTCCCATTCCTACCTGTGCAAAGAAGCCTTTCCTTGAGCGGCGAGCATAAAGCAATCTCTTCCACAATAAAGCCACAAACTGCTGCCTCTTCAAACTCCAGCCTTTCAATTGATATGATCCTTTCCCATTAGAAACGCTCAAATAGTCTGTTTCTTTGGATTCTGGTGATCAAATACATCAACAGGAATTGGCAACAGCACATTTAAAACCAAACAAATTAAGAAGATATTTGGCTGACTCTACTGTAAAGATAAGGTATAGATGTTTTAGGGCTTTTAAGGTTTACCTGGATCACCGTCAGAGTCGTTGCAGTCAACGTTATCGTCTTCGGTCAGGGGTTTGAGGCAGCTCTGGTGGTCAGCACCAAATGCGTGTCGCCTATGTCTGGGAACAGGCAGAGTTCCATCTAGCAAAATAAAAAATACAAGATGAGATCTTTTCTGGATTTTTGTCTTTGTACTGCTCATTCAGTTTACTAGAGAGCTAATAGTGAGGTACAAATTTACCTGAGATGATTTCAGTGTCAACTCCACTGTCCTCTGCCACCTTAAGGAAAATCTATAAAGACACCCAAGAAAGATGATTAGTAACTTGCATATGTAGTAAAAAATCACAGCTAACATCCTAAAGCTTTTTGTTGACAGATAAAAGCCAAGACAAGCTACACTTACCTCTTCAAGTGTAGTATCTGAGACACCATAACTCGAAATGCCAAGGTCAGCGAGCCGATCATCCAGGTCATGGAAGAGCTCAACGAAAGCACCATCTTTGGCAGACTCGTACGGCAACACATATGTGATCTCATGACCGAGGTCTTCCACCATGCGAGAAGCGGGAACGTGCTTCAGGATTAGACTGGAGATGAGGGCTACATCAACAGGAACAACAGGAGATTCAGGCCATGTAGTTCCTGCAGAACATATTAAAAAATTTAGTGAAGATTCAGTTATAATCTCATGAACTGAAAAGTTATCCATCATTTTAAAGATTGAGGTCAGGTGGTGTCTTACCAATTGCTGTGGCGGCTTCGCTTTCTTGATCACTACCTAGACCAGCATCCGAACTGCTCTCAGATGCATTGTCATCCTAAAAAACAATGAAACAAGTGTTTAGCTTATTAGCTAAACAACAAATCAATGTGTTCATTGAGTGTTTTTGCAAACTGAAGTGCACTTACTTTCTTAACAAAGGACACAGTGCTGCTCGAGTTCCTGCAAGAGCTGAGAGAAGGCTCAGTGTTTTTCTTCACCAAGGTAAGATAGTATCCAGTTCCCAGTTGAGTCTTAAGAAAGAGCGAAGAGCCCACACAACAAAGCTTTCCATGGGAGATGATAGCAATACGATCGCCCAGAATATCCGCTTCATCCATATGATGGGTGGAAAGAAGGATAGTCCGACCTAAGAAATACCCAAAGTCCTCATTGTTTCAATAAGATCTAATGGCATTTTCTTTGTTTTTAAATACAAAATGAATGAGGTAGTTACCTGTACGATACTTCAGAAGAAGGTCCCAGATGCCTCTTCGAGCGTATGGGTCCACACCAGCAGTGGGCTCATCCAAAATAACAACCTTTGACCCTCCAACAAAAGCAAGGGCTACCGAGAGTTTCCTCTGCATACCACCTGAGGAGCACAAAAATGTAAGTATGCAACAAATCAAACAACCATCAAATCATAATTTCAGAGGATGTAATGGCCCACACCTGACAGCTGGCTGGTCCTGGACTTGCGTTTGTGTTGAAGGCCAGTATCAGTCAGAATCTGCTCCATCTCAGCCTTCACGTCCTCCTCAGACAGACTCTTCAGACGGGCATAGAACCAGATGTGCTCTTCTACTGTCAACCTGAAATATGACAGGTAGATTAGCATCCACAGAACTATACAATCTTAACATCAACTAGTATGTGACTTGTGTTGTTTTTGAATTAAAGCACTTACATGCTGAAGAGGACGTTGTGTTGTGGACACACTCCGAGGCTCCGTCTGATGGAACTGAGCTCTGAGCGAATATCTTTGCCCATGATATATGCAGTGCCAGAGGTGGGAGGGAATAGGCCAGTTAGGATAGACCTAAAACAATGAAGGCAAATTGGAGGGTTAGATATTGTAACCAAAAAGAAAAAACTAAATTCAAGCAGCCATTACTCCAATCTATATGATCCTTCAGAAATCATTCCAATATGAAAGTGATACATTTTATTCAAGATCCTTGGATGAATATCAAGTGAAATGTGAACTTACATGGTGGTGGTTTTTCCAGCTCCATTGTGACCTAGGAAAGAAGTTATTTGCCCCTCATAGAAGCCAAGTGTCAACCCATCGACTGCTAGCTTTTTGCCATGACGGTAGACCTTCACAAGATTCTCAATGTAAACTCCCAATTCAAGGTGAGTGGGTTCCTCTTCAATGCAGACAGCTTTAAAAAAAAAAAACACAAAACAAAATTAATCAATTGTATTGAAGATTATATCTAATGAACAAATTCAAAACTCAGTCCACTGGCACTGAAAACCGGATGTGACACTAAACTGCCTTTTTTAAAATAGCATAATTTTTTAGCTTTTTAAAGTGATAGTTCACCCAAAAATTATGTCATTAATTACTCACCCTCATGTCGTTTCAAACCCGTAAGACCTTCGTTCATCTTCGGAACACAAATTAAGATATTTTTGATGGAATCGTCATTATTTTTTTTTTCTTTTGCGCACAAAAAGTATTCTCATAGCTTCGTATAATTGCGGATGAACCACTGATGTCACATGGATTATTTTACAGATCTCCTTGCTACGTTTCTGGACTTGGGAACATTTCAGTTGCGTTGCTGTCTATGCAGGGTCAGAGAGCTCTCAGATTCCATCAGAAATATCTTAATTTGTGTTCCGAAGATGAACGAAGGTCTTACGGGTTTGAAACGACATGAGGGTGAGTAATTAATGACAGAATTTTCATCTTTGGGTGAACTAACCCTTTAATCAGTAATCGGTCATAATGTGAAAACAATCATCAGTTCAGAATTTTAATATTGGTGTATCCCTTATAAAAAAAACTTTTCTTACTTCCAGCATTGCTCTTCTTTCCATGAACTGCAGTATTGTTTGTGTTGCTCTCTCCAAACCAGTAGGATTTACTGAAAGGGAAGTACCATGGCCTGGGAATGCCATACTGCCCTGGGAACACGGCCTCAATGTACCAGGTCATGACCCCATACAGGAAGGCATCAAAGTACATGAGGATGAGGCAGGTGGTGAGGTTGTAGTTGTCTTCTTCCATTGGGCTGGAGAAGAGGTTATTCCATTGGATGCCCACACCCTGCTCTTCAAACAGGGCAAAATACTCACAGCCAAATCCAAACGCCACTGGAGACAGTAAGCTCTGTGAACACAACCAAATTTGAAGTAAGTAGTGTTCTGTTTTTTTCCCACCTGAAGTCCACTTATAATGCTAGTCAAGGTTTCTTGCACCAAAATAAGTAATTTAGTTTTACATTACCATTTTACACTCCCTATAATGCAGTTGCTTAACTACAATGCAAAAAGTGAATTTCTTATGCAGTATTTTTGTCTTGTACAAATATCTAAACATTCATTAATCAAGATATATTTACTTGAAGCAAAATGACATAAAATGAGTAGTCTGGCTTTTTTTAGTTTATGCTTAAAATTGGGATTAAAAAAAATAAAGGTAAAAGGTAAATTATTTAATATTTCTAACCCTACAGGCAGATTTATTTCTCATTTCAAGCACAAAATTTTGATAACTTCCTCAGCAAACAGATTTAATATCTTATATAATTTTGGTTCTCAAGTAAATCATGATTTGGGAATGTTTAGACAAAAATATTGAGTAAAAATTAAAAAAAAAAAAATAATCTGGTATGATTAGAGTCGGATTAAATCATTTAAATGACCTCTAAAAAATTGTTTTAGTTTAACTCAAATAGTTCAAATTACTTTCAAAAATGCATGTAAATGTACTGACTGATATTCCCTATGTCTGTGCCCTTGAGCTGGACACTTAATCTCAGGTTGTTCCAGCAGGACCTGGAGTTCATGCAGTAAGTCTACTGTAAGTCAGTTTAATGACAAGTAACCAGGTAACTGCGCAGGATCAATCCGCCTAGGGTTAAGTGCTTTGGTCAAAGTAATCTCAGTAACGCTGGCTCACCTCTAACTGAACTCTTGTATTAGTGGCCCAGATATTTAATCTATCTTTAATCTATCAAGCATTTAACTAGTTTCAACAGGAACACAGAGCGTAGATTCCTTGTAATCTAGAGTCAGGAACCAAAGCCTACAATGGGTTTAAAGTGCGATTTTACAGTTAAGATATTCTCATCACACCTGTAAGTCATTTCAGATAAGGAGAGCAGTATAAATTAGTTTCCTTATGCAATATACTGTATGATAACCTAATGCACTTGTCCAACAATTGATGACGCTGCACACATACACATTTGCACTTTGTAACTGATATTTTAAAAAAAAAAAAATTTTTTTTGGTAGGTTGTCATAAACTTACAGCAATGACTTTGGCGCTGAAGCCCACGTAGTCTTGCCAAGCCACACAGAGCACATAAGGCAGGTAGAGGGTGAAGTAGATAATGCCCCCGCAAGCCGCTGCCAGGTTGGCACGTGCGAACGCCGTACTGATCAGAAAACACTGCATGATGGTTACCACAGCGAATGACCCGAGGAAGAGGAAGACTACGCCAGGGTCACTATAGGGCAGGAGATTACCCATCTGGAAAGGTAAAAGAAATCAGGTTCATTGTCTCTGTTTTGCTTCTATTAATGACAATTTCTTAAAGAATGCCACATAATGAATAATAATCTTTATTACAATTAATAATAATAATCAGGGTTACTATAGGGTATAGTTTATGTATAAAACTAAAACTAACAGAAATAAAAAGTTTTTGTTTTTCATACACACACACACGCATATATGTAAAACAAAAATGACTAAAACTACAAAAACACAATGAAATTACAAAAACTTAAAAATGAAAATAGAAATATTAATAAATTATTCAAAATATTAATAAAAACAAAAATAGTATCTCAAAGGTACTAAAATAACATTAATAATAGTAATAATAATACTTAGTGTTATGTTAGTATGATTTATTTCCTTATTTATTTTATGTTATAGTATTTATTCATATTTTGAATTAGCTTTAACTCTTCTATTTTCATTTTAGTTTGTAGTCATTTTTTGCGATTTGTCGTATATTTTATTATGTTCATATTTCTTATTTTATTCATCTTCATTTCTATTTAGTTTTTAATTATTTATTTAGTTAGTAATTTAATTTAAAAAAATTAATTTAATTTCATAAAGTCACTAGCACTCTTAACATTAAAAAAAATCCTACGACAGAAAAAAAGTCAAAATTGCAACAGTATAAATAATTAGTAATAACTAAATTGAGTACTGAACGTTTTTTGTAAGGCAAAAAGTGCGCTTCCTAGAAAACAACCTGTCTTAAGATCTGCTGAAGTCTTTTTAGTACCTTGAGTAGAAGAACCAGCAGGCCTGCGCTGATGAGAAGAGGGATGAGGCTGCTAATGAACCAACTGAACCACAGGATTCCATTGTCCAATCCCATAATCCTCATGGTCTCCTTGAGCCGGGCCTCCTTCTCGTAGACGACACCTTTGATGATGATGGCCACTGAGTACATCCAGGCCAGAGTCATGAAAAGCGGCATGGAACGGCTCATAATGCGAAGGAAACTACAGGAAAAAAGTGTATTTTTTATTTTTTATAATTGTTCAACTTCCAACTGTTACAGAACATACTGAAAGATTAGCACGAAGCAGTCTTTTTACTGCAGGGGAAATAGTTTAAAGACAATCCTTCATAATTTGCAGTCTCTTTTATTCGATTAGGTTTATTTGCAGTGCAGTGGAATACTTACATATCATCTACATAACATGGATAAGGCATCTGTTGGATGTAAACACCAGTCTTCTCTTTGGTCCCAGTAACTGCTCTAATGATGCTGTGTTCAACTACATCCTGAAGGTAAGTAAATCCTCCCCAAATATACCGCAAATCCTCAAACGGATCAGCCCTGGGACCGGGATCCCAATACCTGCCAACCAAAAAACACAATAAGCATGTGATTTCATAGCACACTATCTAGTTTCCATTACTGGGCATTTAAGAAAAGAAAACACCAACTTACCCATCTTTAATCTTGTTTGTGCGCTCCACACTGTCGATGTCCATGCGGATCTTGTAATTGACGTGTGGGGGAAGTTCAGAGCTGTTGGACTGAATGTCCAGAAACACAATTCCCGCCCAAAACTTTCTGTTATCCAGGAGACTCATGGACTCGTTCACCATTTTCTCCTCTGTGCTCACAGGTTCAAGTTTATCCAGGTTTACACACTGTGAAAAAAACAACACCATTCAGTCACAATTTGGCTTTATCTATTTATTGATAATGAGCTGACCTAAAATAATCTATTTGACCCGTAATAGCTTGGTCTTGTTTTACTGTAAAAGGGAACTTTTGACCCATTAAAAACGACTGCGTGTTGTTTGTAATCTCCAGTCATGTTATACAGCTCTTGAGCCTACATTCAAGTTGATTTTCACTTCCTTTTTATCTTTCACATCTCAATGTGCTGGTTGCGACATGCTATGCGACTTATGATTGGTTGTTGACGTGTTTTATGTGAAAGTATGTATGTGGGAGACAGATGGATTATGAGATGGAAAGGAAATGTGTAGGAGGAGAAAAGAAAGGAAAAGGTAGCATGAAAGAGAGCTGTTCTGACCTCCATGAAACGGGATATGCTCATAATGGCCTGATCCGTCTCATTGAAGACGTCCCGCCACGTAAATGCCGTTCCATGAGGACGCGTGTCCTCGGAGTGCTTAGACAAGAAGCTTATAACATCCTCCACGCTCCACTGAGTCTCAGCCAACTGGGCACTGAAGAAACTAGCAGTGACATTGTTTCGAAGAAGCGTCTGCGTTTGGAAGAACAAAGAAACGGAAATTAAAATTAGCTTCAACATTGGTAACCTCCAGCCAAATGGGGGCAGTAATGAGAGTTAGGCAGATCATACCCGCATCAAATCTATTTCTTCACTGTTCTCCATGAAGTTCCAAACCTTCGGTCTGGCTTCTTCCCACATTCCGCCTAAATCTCGTAGAATTCCGAGCTCCTGAAATGTCTTGTTGACCTGGGAAAGAACAAAGATGTTAATCAAGAAATCATGGCAAGTACCATGCACATGTTTTTTTTTTTTTCCAGGATGGTTACCTCATGAATGATCTTCTGTGTTGCAGGGCTGTGTGGCGTGTAGAGGATCTTCCCCATCAGGAGAGGTTTCAGTGCTCTCCAGATCATTCGAGAGATAGGACTGGCTTCCATGTTCTTCATCAAGTTGTTACAGTATAGAGCTAGAAGCACAATACATAAGAATATGCATTAAAGGACAATTTAGCATTCATTTAATGTTGCATGCTCCGCATCATATTGTACCACTATTGTGCAGTATGCTAGTATCATATTTCAAGCGCAATTAATTTTGTTTATGAAAAAGCATGGTCATTTCTGTTGTAGATCAGGGATGTTAACAAAAACTATAAAAAAAGTACTTATTTAATTGAAATAAAGCCGCAATAAAATAACATACATTTTATAGGGAAATTCTGTATTCATGTATTGATTTTTTTTTTTAAATATCAACCTGCCCCGAGACATAGATTTTATGATATATCAAGATAATTAAATAATAAATATTATATAAAAAACCTTACAAAATAAATGTTGCCTTGGAAATTAACTTAAATAAAATCTAAGTTAAAGTACTACAATTACAATAACCAAACATGAAATATAAAATAAATTAAAGCTAAAAAATAAAATAAAATAAAAATGATAAAAGGACAAAATAAAATAAAATAAAAATGATAAAAGGACAAAATAAAATAAAATAAAAATGATAAAAGGACAAAAAAAATCCTAAAAATGTAAACAAAAGCTAATTCTAAATATTAATAAAAACTATATCAGTATATAAAAAATACTAAACACTATTGTAGCTTTGACGTACTGGTGGTGTTGTCATAGACTGAAACTGGTTCGTTATCACTGTCGTTGTGGCTGCCGAACAGCGCCTGGAAGTTGCTGTCCTCATACCAGTTGAGGGATTTGATCTTGAGGCCACCGCCTTCCGGGTGTCCACACACGATACGGGACATAGCCTGGTACATCAGACTCGGCGAGCCGGTGGCGTTTTCTGTCAGAAACAGGATCTCGTTTCGCAGGTCACTCCAGCTCCTCATACTGGCCAGCTAAAAAAGAATGACAGAGGATACAATTATAATCTTCAAGTCAAGCAGGCTGATACACAGGTTTCCGTTAGTTTGTTAAACAGGCGTGTCGGGTTTTATATTAAACTGGTGTATCTTTAAACAATTTGTTGACTTAAAAAAGGAAAATTCTGTCATCATTTATTCACCCTCGTGCAGATCCAAACCCATATGTTTTTTATTTTTCCATGGAACACAAAAGGACACATGCTGAAAATGACTAATCACTCTCAGAGAGTTTCAAGCATCAAAAGTACTATAAAAGTAGTTCAAACAACTTGCACACTATATCCAAATCTTTTAAAGCCATATAATAGCAATTGTATTTGGAACAGAACAGAATTCAAGTCATTATTCACTGAATGGTTTGTGACCAAATCATTCAGACTGTTTTGGTAAACTAAATAAAATAACTCACAAATCCATAGGATCTTTGGAATATTAGTGCACAAGTAGTCTGAACTGCTATCGTGATACTTTTATGCTGCTTTTGTGTCCTTTTTGAAGCATGAAAGCTCCAGTTTCTATTCATTCTAATTGAAAAGAAGCAAAACAAGCATCTCCTTTTGTGTTTCACTCAAGAAATAAAGTCATACCTTTTTTGAGGGTGAGTAAATAACAGAAGAATTTTAATTTTGGGAGAACTATCCCTGTAACATTTCATCAGAGAGAAAATTGTCAACTATTAGGAGAGATAATGTTAGTGTTTCATTATTCACTCCAGTACAGGCTGTGTTTGCCTAATCCTTGACGGCTACTGTCATTGTGTAGCTCATGTTTAGATGTTTTACCCAACAATCCTGAATCCAGAAAGCCAGTGCCCCAAGGGCCTGACAAAACCCAACACAACTCGCTTTAGACAAACAAACCCTCCCATGAAAAGCTGGTTCTGCTTTTTCAACACACAAAGGGTTTTGTCAAACATAAAATAAAAGTCTATCATAAATGCATTTCTAAGCTGGGAGGTTTGCTTTTCGAGGTTGGCTGACAGGAAAAGAAATGTTATTCTGTGCTGGTCACGACATTTCACATTGAAAAAAACCCAATTTCCCTGAGAACACTTTAATTTGTATTATAAATATTAAGAAAAAGTCTCAAGTGTGTCTCCATTTAATCTGACTGCTGTCTAAGAGAATCAAATAAAACATATTATTATTGATTTTTCTTTCCTACAGGTGCATTTTCACTTCTTGAGTCAACTTGAATCTTGAGAGAAAGAGAAATAGAAAGTGTGTTTTGTTAAGCACACCACTCTTACTTTTTCTGTAGTATACAGTATTTATACAGAGTACATAGTGTGTACAGTTAAACAAAAAAATAGTAGGCAGTATGCAGTAAGCAGTAGGTTAGTATTTCGAACACATCCACCAAGTAGAGAATTGCTTCTCCCGGTCATTCATTTTTGAAGCAGATGTGGTGTACGGCATACAACTATGCAGGATAAAACCATGTGAGCCTTACGGATCTGACTCAGCAAGTAAACAAGTCACGTGCCGCTAATTTTGTGTAAAAGTGCACAGAGAATGGAGGGTGGAGGGTGCAACAGATGTCCTACTGCAAAAACAAAACACTCTCACAGAGGGGGAGAGAGCAAGAAATCAAGAAGGAATAATGAGCCATCTAAACTTCACAAAGCTGTACAGAGAAAAGTTGCATGCAATTTCTAAGTTCCATAATAAATAGAATAAACTCATACTATTTCTAATATGCTGATTTGGTGCACAAGAAACTATTTGCTGCTTAATATTTTTTTGGAAATCGTGAGACACAACCAAAATGTTGCGGTAAGTAAGCTTATTCAGAAATTGATCAAAAGTGACATCAAAGACATTTATAATCTTACAAAAGATATCTATTTCAAATAAATGAAATATCTTTTCATCAAAGAATCTTATAATAGTAAGCAGCATAACTGTTTTCAACATTGATAGTAACAGAAAATGTTTCTTGAGCAGCAAACCAGCATATTAGAATAATTTCTGAAGAATAATGTGACACTGAAGACTAGAGTAATGAAAATGCTTTTTGCACTTCATCTAGTCTCATACCAACACATTGAAAGGTTACTGGAATTCACCATCCGTCTCAAACGTGAAAGTGAGCCAGCAAACTAGACAGTGGGTTGAGTTTAATGCTCCATTCACTTAGACTCGTAGCCAAAGGTTTCCCTCTCATTTGAGCAGAAAACAGAGGGGCTTTTGTATGATCAAACAGGTCATGAACGCCCATCTCACTGTGTTAAGAAAACGTCTTTCTTGCGGTTTTTGGATACTGACTGCTGAGTAGATAGTGTTACTCTCTCTCTGGATGCTTGTTCAGCTGTGCTTGGCTGGGAGCTGAACCAACTTTCTCTTCCTCCCGCTGTGCACTGCTACAGCTGGCAAACGAGACACTACCGAACCCATCGACACATACAGGCCCACTGCGACACCTTTACTGCTGCGTCACCTTTACTTGTTCTCGCCATTAAATGTCACTTTCACTCTCATGGGATGATTTTAGAGCCTTACTGTGTGCTGGTTGTTTTAAATATGATAGACAACTCTCGCATGCAGTTGTTTGACAGTTCACAGGACTGCTCAGGATTGTTCTACCTTTTCTGTAGTGATAAACTCATAGACTTTAATGATAAGTGAATAATATGAAGTCTACCTCCACAGCCAGTGATCCCAGGCTTTCCAGAAGGTTGTCTGTAGCTTTGGCAACTAGACGGACGTCAGTGGCATTAGTCCTCATGTCTGACTGTAAAAAGCAGAGAAAAGATTTCAATAAATACACTTATTGGAAAAAAAAAATAAATATATATATATATACACACACACACACACACACACATAAATAAAATAAAGTAGTAGTATAATATATATGTTTTTTTATTTATATAATTTACATTTTGTTTTACATTACATTAGATAAAATATAAAACATGTATATGCTATAAAAGTATGTTCATTTTTAAAAAACACACAC
>NW_015635058.1:195818-203455 GCF_001515625.1 Sinocyclocheilus rhinocerous
TTTTTTTTTTTTTCCAGGATGGTTACCTCATGAATGATCTTCTGTGTTGCAGGGCTGTGTGGCGTGTAGAGGATCTTCCCCATCAGGAGAGGTTTCAGTGCTCTCCAGATCATTCGAGAGATAGGACTGGCTTCCATGTTCTTCATCAAGTTGTTACAGTATAGAGCTAGAAGCACAATACATAAGAATATGCATTAAAGGACAATTTAGCATTCATTTAATGTTGCATGCTCCGCATCATATTGTACCACTATTGTGCAGTATGCTAGTATCATATTTCAAGCGCAATTAATTTTGTTTATGAAAAAGCATGGTCATTTCTGTTGTAGATCAGGGATGTTAACAAAAACTATAAAAAAAGTACTTATTTAATTGAAATAAAGCCGCAATAAAATAACATACATTTTATAGGGAAATTCTGTATTCATGTATTGATTTTTTTTTTTAAATATCAACCTGCCCCGAGACATAGATTTTATGATATATCAAGATAATTAAATAATAAATATTATATAAAAAACCTTACAAAATAAATGTTGCCTTGGAAATTAACTTAAATAAAATCTAAGTTAAAGTACTACAATTACAATAACCAAACATGAAATATAAAATAAATTAAAGCTAAAAAATAAAATAAAATAAAAATGATAAAAGGACAAAAAAAATCCTAAAAATGTAAACAAAAGCTAATTCTAAATATTAATAAAAACTATATCAGTATATAAAAAATACTAAACACTATTGTAGCTTTGACGTACTGGTGGTGTTGTCATAGACTGAAACTGGTTCGTTATCACTGTCGTTGTGGCTGCCGAACAGCGCCTGGAAGTTGCTGTCCTCATACCAGTTGAGGGATTTGATCTTGAGGCCACCGCCTTCCGGGTGTCCACACACGATACGGGACATAGCCTGGTACATCAGACTCGGCGAGCCGGTGGCGTTTTCTGTCAGAAACAGGATCTCGTTTCGCAGGTCACTCCAGCTCCTCATACTGGCCAGCTAAAAAAGAATGACAGAGGATACAATTATAATCTTCAAGTCAAGCAGGCTGATACACAGGTTTCCGTTAGTTTGTTAAACAGGCGTGTCGGGTTTTATATTAAACTGGTGTATCTTTAAACAATTTGTTGACTTAAAAAAGGAAAATTCTGTCATCATTTATTCACCCTCGTGCAGATCCAAACCCATATGTTTTTTATTTTTCCATGGAACACAAAAGGACACATGCTGAAAATGACTAATCACTCTCAGAGAGTTTCAAGCATCAAAAGTACTATAAAAGTAGTTCAAACAACTTGCACACTATATCCAAATCTTTTAAAGCCATATAATAGCAATTGTATTTGGAACAGAACAGAATTCAAGTCATTATTCACTGAATGGTTTGTGACCAAATCATTCAGACTGTTTTGGTAAACTAAATAAAATAACTCACAAATCCATAGGATCTTTGGAATATTAGTGCACAAGTAGTCTGAACTGCTATCGTGATACTTTTATGCTGCTTTTGTGTCCTTTTTGAAGCATGAAAGCTCCAGTTTCTATTCATTCTAATTGAAAAGAAGCAAAACAAGCATCTCCTTTTGTGTTTCACTCAAGAAATAAAGTCATACCTTTTTTGAGGGTGAGTAAATAACAGAAGAATTTTAATTTTGGGAGAACTATCCCTGTAACATTTCATCAGAGAGAAAATTGTCAACTATTAGGAGAGATAATGTTAGTGTTTCATTATTCACTCCAGTACAGGCTGTGTTTGCCTAATCCTTGACGGCTACTGTCATTGTGTAGCTCATGTTTAGATGTTTTACCCAACAATCCTGAATCCAGAAAGCCAGTGCCCCAAGGGCCTGACAAAACCCAACACAACTCGCTTTAGACAAACAAACCCTCCCATGAAAAGCTGGTTCTGCTTTTTCAACACACAAAGGGTTTTGTCAAACATAAAATAAAAGTCTATCATAAATGCATTTCTAAGCTGGGAGGTTTGCTTTTCGAGGTTGGCTGACAGGAAAAGAAATGTTATTCTGTGCTGGTCACGACATTTCACATTGAAAAAAACCCAATTTCCCTGAGAACACTTTAATTTGTATTATAAATATTAAGAAAAAGTCTCAAGTGTGTCTCCATTTAATCTGACTGCTGTCTAAGAGAATCAAATAAAACATATTATTATTGATTTTTCTTTCCTACAGGTGCATTTTCACTTCTTGAGTCAACTTGAATCTTGAGAGAAAGAGAAATAGAAAGTGTGTTTTGTTAAGCACACCACTCTTACTTTTTCTGTAGTATACAGTATTTATACAGAGTACATAGTGTGTACAGTTAAACAAAAAAATAGTAGGCAGTATGCAGTAAGCAGTAGGTTAGTATTTCGAACACATCCACCAAGTAGAGAATTGCTTCTCCCGGTCATTCATTTTTGAAGCAGATGTGGTGTACGGCATACAACTATGCAGGATAAAACCATGTGAGCCTTACGGATCTGACTCAGCAAGCAAACAAGTCGCGTGCTGCTAATTTTGTGTAAAAGTGCACAGAGAATGGAGGGCGGAGGGTGCAACAGATGTCCTACTGCAAAAACAAAACACTCTCACAGAGGGGGAGAGAGCAAGAAATCAAGAAGGAATAATGAGCCATCTAAACTTCACAAAGCTGTACAGAGAAAAGTTGCATGCAATTTCTAAGTTCCATAATAAATAGAATAAACTCATACTATTTCTAATATGCTGATTTGGTGCACAAGAAACTATTTGCTGCTTAATATTTTTTTGGAAATCGTGAGACACAACCAAAATGTTGCGGTAAGTAAGCTTATTCAGAAATTGATCAAAAGTGACATCAAAGACATTTATAATCTTACAAAAGATATCTATTTCAAATAAATGAAATATCTTTTCATCAAAGAATCTTATAATAGTAAGCAGCATAACTGTTTTCAACATTGATAGTAACAGAAAATGTTTCTTGAGCAGCAAACCAGCATATTAGAATAATTTCTGAAGAATAATGTGACACTGAAGACTAGAGTAATGAAAATGCTTTTTGCACTTCATCTAGTCTCATACCAACACATTGAAAGGTTACTGGAATTCACCATCCGTCTCAAACGTGAAAGTGAGCCAGCAAACTAGACAGTGGGTTGAGTTTAATGCTCCATTCACTTAGACTCGTAGCCAAAGGTTTCCCTCTCATTTGAGCAGAAAACAGAGGGGCTTTTGTATGATCAAACAGGTCATGAACGCCCATCTCACTGTGTTAAGAAAACGTCTTTCTTGCGGTTTTTGGATACTGACTGCTGAGTAGATAGTGTTACTCTCTCTCTGGATGCTTGTTCAGCTGTGCTTGGCTGGGAGCTGAACCAACTTTCTCTTCCTCCCGCTGTGCACTGCTACAGCTGGCAAACGAGACACTACCGAACCCATCGACACATACAGGCCCACTGCGACACCTTTACTGCTGCGTCACCTTTACTTGTTCTCGCCATTAAATGTCACTTTCACTCTCATGGGATGATTTTAGAGCCTTACTGTGTGCTGGTTGTTTTAAATATGATAGACAACTCTCGCATGCAGTTGTTTGACAGTTCACAGGACTGCTCAGGATTGTTCTACCTTTTCTGTAGTGATAAACTCATAGACTTTAATGATAAGTGAATAATATGAAGTCTACCTCCACAGCCAGTGATCCCAGGCTTTCCAGAAGGTTGTCTGTAGCTTTGGCAACTAGACGGACGTCAGTGGCATTAGTCCTCATGTCTGACTGTAAAAAGCAGAGAAAAGATTTCAATAAATACACTTATTGGAAAAAAAAAATATATATATATATATATACACACACACACACACACACACATAAATAAAATAAAGAAGTAGTATAATATATATGTTTTTTTATTTATATAATTTACATTTTGTTTTACATTACATTAGATAAAATATAAAACATGTATATGCTATAAAAGTATGTTCATTTTTAAAAAACACTGAGTTATACTGTATATATATATATATATATATATACACATACATACATAACAAATATAATAAAGTAGTAGTGTATATGTTTTTTTAATTTATATAATTTACATTTTGTTTTACATTACATTAGATAAAATATAAACATATATATGCTATACAATTATGTTTTTTATTTTACATATTTGTTCATTTTTAAAAAACGCTGAGTAAACACTGAGTAACACTGATAATAAATCAGCATATTAGAATGATTTCTGAAGGATCATGTGACACTGAAGACTGGAGTAATGAAAATTCAGCTTTTATCACAGCAATCAATTATATTTTAAAGTATATTAAAACAGAAAACCAATATTAGAAGTTGAAATAATATCTCACAATATTACAGTTTTTCCTGTATTTTTGATCAAATAAATACAGCCTTGATGAGCACAAGAGACTCCATTAAAAACCATAAAAAATCGTACCGATCCCAAACTTTTGAATGGCAGTGTACATACATACATAACAAATATAATAAAGTAGTAGTGTATATGTTTTTTTTTAAATGTATATAATTTACATTTTGTTTTACTTTACATTAGATAAAATATAAATGTATATATGCTATAAAATTATGTTTTATATTTTTATATATTTTTTTAATTTTTAAAAAACTGATTTATATATATTTTATATACTGTATGTGTGTATATACATATATACAGTATATATATATATATATAAAACTCAATGTTTTTAAAAAATGAAACACTGTTTTAATTTTTGTTTTAAATTACGTTGTTACATTAGATAACTATAACGAAATATTATAATATGCATAAACCTGAATAAAAAGGTTATGTCATTTTATAAATGTATATATGCTATAAAATTGTTTTATATTTTTATATATTTTTTTAATTTTTAAAAAACTGATTTATATATATTTTATATACTGTATGTGTGTATATACATATATACAGTATATATATATATATATAAAACTCAATGTTTTTAAAAAATGAAACACTGTTTTAATTTTTGTTTTAAATTACGTTGTTACATTAGATAACTATAACGAAATATTATAATATGCATAAACCTGAATAAAAAGGTTATGTCATTTACAGATAAAGTTTAGGTCATTTACAATATTGTGTGTCACTCGGTTTATATGGCTGTTAAATTAAATCTAGTTGCTCGTGATAGTTCTTGTATCTAATTTGCATGTCTGTAAATGATCAGAGAACCATAAAAGTTACGCAAGGCCATATTCATTTCATGCATTCTACATGCCATCAGCCAGCGAAATAAAACTAAGATGACATATTTATCTGGTTTTCCACTGCACTTCACTTCCAAGAATCCCAATGATGAGTCAAAATCATCTTTCGTTGACCAGTGTGATCTATGAGTCAAACTGACATCTTCGTATTTCTTTTAAACGTTCATAGGCAGAAGCAGAAGAGAGGAACTGAAGCTGTTGTAACATATTTTTTATTACATTATGATAATTTTAATATGTGGTAATTTTAAGTATTTCTAAGAATTTAATATTAAATATGTTATGGTAATACCATATATTTGTTTATTAATTATTAAAAAACATGTATCAAATCTGTTCATTTTGATTCACTGTACCATGTTTCTTACCCTAATAGGTTTGAGGAAATCCAAGTTGGACTTGAAGTGTCTCTCGGCCTGGTCTAGCCAGCTATTGGGAGCGCTGCAGATGAGGTCCTGGGTGAATCTCGCCACCCTTTCGTCTGGGATGCTCACAAAATCCTCAAGTGTGGTGGTGCTGCACATGTCTCTCAGATGGACGCCAAAACCTTTGATCAGCACCTGAAACATGAGGAGCATCGGTGATAAGCAGTAGGAGTAAGAGCAGACAAAAGGTGTTCATGTGATCTGTGAGGGGTTTTGGAGATAGAAGGGGACAGAGCTGTTCATATGACCCATGAGATTGTTATCAGGACAGGCGCATTATAAGGCACTTAGACTAGATGCCTTGAATACACATTGAGAGGGTACATTAGGGTAAAACTAGGCTGCCTATGGTCATTTATGAGGACTGTAGATTGTGTAATGCCCCGAGGGCATGTCACACGGCTAACAGCTGTTGATTTACAAACAAAAATCAAGTGGCATGCTGGTTTCCTCTCTTTAACTGATTCCTAGGGGCAATTTAGCAGCATGTGTGGGGTAAACTATCAAAAAGGACCTAGAAACTATGTCCATGGTCACCGTGATTTTGCCAAGTAAGACATGTTCCTGAATCAACATCTTTTGTTGATCCTGGATCTACATTACTGTCCTAAAAAACAGCCTTAAAAGATATCCCTCAATTCTGATTGGTTAATTGGAATGTTGTTCCAGGATCAACAAGGATGTTGATCCAGGAACATGTTGTACTTGGTGAAATCACGCTCACCCTATGACCATGCCTTCCAAACTGTATGCGGTGTAATTACAGTAGAGCAAGTGTGAGGTTTGGGTCTTTGAACATGGAAGAAGTGGGTCAATGGAGAACCTAAATAGTCATGGACACCATTTATGCTTCAAAATAATGCTTTCAGTGCTCACCTTTTCAAGATTCACATCAGCTTTCAGAATATTCTGTACATAATTATGGGAAAAGGAGGCGTTTTGCTGGAGGAACGTGGAAAGGGTTTCATTTTCACGCAGGAAGTCCTTCAGCTTGAAACCTAAGGACAAACATACCACTTTAGTGTGTGCGTGTTAAGCAATGTTTCACAAAACCACCATACAATGGCTGTAGTTATCAGTTTTCAGCAATTTGAACAGACTTTTAATTTCAGAAGACCCGCCCCCACATTTTAGGATTAATGTTTTTGGAAACGCACCCCATTTTCCATTAGTTTACATTTACATCGCATTCTTACAAAACCTCAAACTTTTATTCGGAGTACATGCGCTCACTTGCAGGAATTTAGAGCTGTTCATTCAGGTGTGGAGCCTTTGAGAGTGTTAACTACACACTCGTGTGCTCTCCTTAAATTTCATTCCTCTTTCGAGATTCATGTCTGAGCAGGCCGGCAAGTGTGTTCACCTGGGAGTGGAAAGAAACGTCGACTGATTCATTGTGTGATTCCACAAACAATGTACAGGGAGTCTAGTTGCCTCAATGTTCTGGAATTTAAAACAGGGGTTGAAGTAGTCCACACAAATCCAGAAAAATTGGACAGACTTGTGTGAGACTCCCCTTCCTTCCTGAAATCTGTGGCATCACACTATCATTCATAAGTTTGATAATGATAATGCAATTCCTTAATCATATGAATCTTAAAAAATGAAGTACATTTTTTACATGATCTGATCAATATGACAAATCACAATCGAAACAAAAATCCTAAAATGCAGAGATGGATCTGCTGAAAGTCAAAGTCTGGTCAGATTGAAAGTTTTTCAGATCCCTTTTTTGATGGAAATACCTAAGTGGGGTCAAGTCTGTAAATTTGGGGACATCTCTCATGTTGCTAGACAGTAGAAACCCCTTCTACAATCCATACGCCTAAAGCTATACCTGATGTATATGGAAAAGTGTAGCCATTCACACCTAGCTAACAACTACCTGTGATAACCCTCACCCGGAGAAGCCCAACTGTCTCCATGTCTTCCATCTGTGCTGTTCATGGAAACAAAGGCTGGAAGTGT
>NW_015635058.1:204456-209029 GCF_001515625.1 Sinocyclocheilus rhinocerous
AGATTCATGTCTGAGCAGGCCGGCAAGTGTGTTCACCTGGGCGTGGAAAGAAACGTCGACTGATTCATTGTGTGATTCCACAAACAATGTACAGGGAGTCTAGTTGCCTCAATGTTCTGGAATTTAAAACAGGGGTTGAAGTAGTCCACACAAATCCAGAAAAATTGGACAGACTTGTGTGAGACTCCCCTTCCTTCCTGAAATCTGTGGCATCACACTATCATTCATAAGTTTGATAATGATAATGCAATTCCTTAATCATATGAATCTTAAAAAATGAAGTACATTTTTTACATGATCTGATCAATATGACAAATCACAATCGAAACAAAAATCCTAAAATGCAGAGATGGATCTGCTGAAAGTCAAAGTCTGGTCAGATTGAAAGTTTTTCAGATCCCTTTTTTGATGGAAATACCTAAGTGGGGTCAAGTCTGTAAATTTGGGGACATCTCTCATGTTGCTAGACAGTAGAAACCCCTTCTACAATCCATACGCCTAAAGCTATACCTGATGTATATGGAAAAGTGTAGCCATTCACACCTAGCTAACAACTACCTGTGATAACCCTCACCCGGAGAAGCCCAACTGTCTCCATGTCTTCCATCTGTGCTGTTCATGGAAACAAAGGCTGGAAGTGTGTTCGTTGCTAGGGAGGGGCAAAGCCCCAGGAGGTGGCAGATTCCTGAACTATTCAATCGCTTCCCCACTAATCATTCTTTTGAAAAGAGGGTAAAGGGAGAGAAATAGGGGAATAAAATGGGGTCTGAAAAGACATGTGCAGGGACCTTCTGTAAAGCCATGGCCAATTACATCTGTTAGGCCTTTTTAGAGAGTACAGGTATATGCAAGCATAAAATGAGAGGGTCTAAAGAGTCTAAATGAGCCGTGGTGAAATAAAGATACATATACGTAATACCGGGGTTTCCAAAACCCTTAATCCAGTTCTCAGACAGTTTTAACTGCTGTCTTGAAATTTACTCTGACATTCAAAAGTTTGGGGTTGGTAAGATTTTTTTTTTTTTAATGTATTTGAAAGTTTCTTATGCTCACAAGACTGTATTTATTTGATTAAAAATGAAGTAAAAACACAAAAATTGTGAAATATTATTATTATTTAAAATAATGGCTTTATATATTTTTTTAAATGTTATTTATTCCTGTGATGACAATTAATGACAATTAGTGCTGAATTTTCAGCATCGTTACTCCAGTCTTCAATGTCACACGGTCCTTCAGAAATCATTCTAATATGCTGATTTCATCAAGAAACATCTTATTATCATCAGTGTTGAAAACAGTTGTTCTGGAAACTGATTCTTCAATGAATAGAAAGTTCAAAAGAACAGCATTTATTTAAAACAGAAATCGTTTGTAACATTATAAGTGTATTTACTGTCACTTTGGGCCACTTTAAAGCATCCTTGCTGAATAAAAGTATTAATTTCTTGCAAACAAAATCATTTTACTGACCCCAAACATTTGAACAGTAGTGTACCTTTATTCTTCTTTTTTTGCAGAAAGTGCACAAACCATCTAAGTGGTAGTGATCAGGGCAGCTATGTGAATATACAAGTCATTTGCTCAACTCAACCCTCAATAAACAAAGAGAAAACCAGTACAATTTTCTTTGGCCATTACAACAATTAGCATCATATTTTGGGCGTGATGTTTTTCCTAAACACTGTAACCCATTATGAGGCTAATGTAAAGCAGCTATTTAAAGCTCTTTGTGAATTCAGCATCACAGCTAATCATAGCAAATGATCAAGGTGTGAATGGGTTCAAGCGATAAATATAACCTAAACCCAGAGAACTCAACTCTTTCATGTCTGTTGCCATTAGTTGTAATCAAAAGAGGAGAATAAAGACAAAAATACATGAGATCGCAGCATGCGGATGCCACGACAAGCCCCACAATGACTGGATGGCGAGTTCAAAGCATTCCTATTTTCATACACGACAGTGTGAGACACAATAATGAAGCTTTAATTGAACAGGTGGACTGACATGGCTCTTTTTCCTCAAGACTTTCTGAACTCTTTTCTGAAGGTGTATTACGGTTAACTGTGAATTTAGATAAAATTTTTTGGACCATTTGAGCCTGTTTTTGTCTGTACAGCTATGAAAACAATTAAGTCATCTCCCCATTTCACTCTGTCACAGATCTAATGTAATCATACTTCACTTTTTGGTAAATACAGTCTATATATTGTTACTGCAGACATTCTGTGATGGCGTCTGTGCAACCTTTTCTCCATTAGGCAGAGAAATACAATTAAAGCTCACTTAGCGTGAGAAGAGAAGTCTGTGAATGGGAAGAGACCATTCACGCTGTATACCCAGCACACACTAAGTGAATAGGGCAGGTAATGCTAGAGGACTGGATTCTGGGATGTGTGTGCGTATTTACACCCACACTAGCCCTGAAAGTGACTTGCCATGGCTTGTATGAAATGCTTGATCCTTCAGTCAGCCACCCACTCCCTCCTCTCCCAGTGGAAAAATTGCACTATCGCAACAAATCCTCAAAGACTGATGGGCATCAACCTTTCGCTTATATATTTACAAGGATTAACTGATAATTCATACGAGTCACTTCATGCTAGGAGAAGTGTTTGCTTTGGAAGAGTACAATTGCTGAAAAGGGCAAAAAACATGACATAGTTCAGCCAAAAATGAAAAACATGCCATTTATGCACTCTTATGTCATTGCAAACCCACATGACTCTGTTTCCCTGGTGGAACATAAAAAGGAACAAGCTAAAATATAAGTATTTAAGTCATTTATTACTAAAAAAAAACTAAGCTTCAGGGCTCAAATTGCATATTCAAACTTGATGAAAATATAAGTTATCTTATGATTTTAGAAGACTTGGAATACAGCACACAAGTCAAATGGATTACTAATGTTTTTTGTCCTTTTTAGAGCTTGGTCACTTTATGGAGAAGAGCAGCATTTGATGTTTGGAAACACATGAGGACGAACTGTTTTCATTCTAGGCAATTCTGCACTCACCAGCTGTGTTGTTTTGCATGACTTTCACTGCACTGATAAGCTCCTTGAATCCATCTAAGCTCTTGTCATTTTGACTGTACAGTAAGATCTTCTTGGCATCAGAAAACAGGCGTGAGATTCTGAAAAAGAAATCAGAATTACTTCCAAATTGCATGCATGGTCTTGTATTACACATAATTGGCCACATTATAGTGTTATTTCGAAATCTTCAGCTGTAGGCAACAACTTACATGGAATCGTTGAAGTTTCCAACGACTCCTGGAGATTCCCCAGGGGTTGGGTGTCGGAAGCAGGGATTGTTGGCATTGCAGACGATGCCCTGGATCCAGGGCAGGGTGCCTGCCGAGGGCATGGCTTTGTTGGGAAAGTGACCTGTAACAAATAAAGGGAGACTAAATGAAATACCTCATTGAGGAGGGTTGAAAAGAGAGTTTCCACATTAAGAGCAGAAGAAGAGAAAGTGTACACGATAAAACCAGCATAATCAAGACACTGGCATAGAGTGATGATATCAGAAAACGTTCCAGTAAAACCATAATCTGTCTTGTTTTTTCCCCCCCAGATAATGCATCTTTGACTTTAAAAGTGCATTTACTTCATATATGACAAGTGATCCTGATAATGGGAGTTATAGATAGTGCAGATACATTATCAGATTGATATCCAACTGCATGATGTTCCGGATGAGATTTTCGTTATTTCTACATCCCAGTGCTGTGGCCCATCCCCATACACAGTACAAATGATTGACGTGTACCCTTAGACTGCCTTATCTTCCCACAGACCTAAAAAACACCAGCAAACATCTGACTGTCCATCCCTGGAGGATGCGTACCCTATGAGGGGACCTTATCGAGTGATTACCTAAGCGGTATATGTGACCTATGTCCCCTCACAGACTCACTGTTATTTCTATAATGAGTCAAATATGCAGGTCTGCTATCAGCCAACCTTAAGACTGCCAGCTGCTCCACTGCTGAGCACAGCAAAGATAATACTTAAAGCATGAAGTAATCAATTCAGGGGCTATTTGTTCAATTCCTCGTATATTTATTTAATTTTAAATAATTTATAACAGGATGAACCTCAAAATAACTGGGTCATAATATCAAAAGAAAAAAATAACACATTATATAATGCAAATGTTTGTAATGTAATCAAGCACAAGTTCCCGTTACATTAATGTAAAAACATCACATTTTCTATTATATAGAAAAACTATTATTTTTTTCAATTTTAATAAGTTAAAAAAGTATGTATCATGGTAATGTTTGTCCTACTCCTTTTAATTTATGTTGAATTTAATTTAAAAAGTCATTACAGTTTTTTACATGAAAAGCACATTCTTGTAAAATACTGTAATGCAAGATTTCTTTTAATTAAATCATCATAAAAATAAATTGTCAAAAATATAGCAATACAAAAAAATCTTAAATATTTTGTTTAATGTAATAATTTCCTTATGATGCAAAAAAACAGCAATTTTAAGTGCCCTGTAAACACAACATTATGTGGAAGAAAACATTTCACCTAAAAAAATAAAAATTATATATA
>NW_015635058.1:210951-262720 GCF_001515625.1 Sinocyclocheilus rhinocerous
TATATATATATATTATTATTATTATTATTATTATTATTATTATTATTATTAGTTTTATTCATCTACTTAATCTTGTGTTTACAGCAGTAGTAAATTGTCACAAATGTCACAAAACAAAAAAATCTTATATTTTTGTGGAATATAATAATTTCCTTTATACATATACCTATATGTTAGGTAAATGTTTTGTTTATCCACATAATCTTGTATTTAAAGCCTTAGGCAACTTAATATTGCTGGTTTTGACGTCTTACAATTGATACCTACATGATGGACATTGTTCTTTCTGTCCATTTAATCACTTCACAAAGAGAGGTTGCAACATGCCTGTACTCGCATATGACAAATCAATTTGTCCATCAGCACACTCCAGACTTTGGGAGAAGTGAAATTATACACAGGATCTCCTATTTCCTGTATAAACCAAAGCGGTAGCACACAGACACATTTGCACGTCAACAAGATCTCATGACAAAGGCTCAATGTTCCAGAAAGAAGAACAGAAAGTTCACAATCTCACAAAATCGTATCTGTATTGTAGTATGCCTTTTCAAATGCCACTAGTCAAGGATTGTGTTTTGAATTCCTGGCTAGTTTACAGCTTGGCATGAGTAGCATTACTTAGAGCATGGTGACATCTAAACTTTATCTATTAGAAAGCCAACCAAGCACAATAAAAACTATAAAACAAGAAATAATGATAGACTGATGACCGCATTTATTAGCTGAATTATTAGCTGGTTTGTTCAAAATCACTGCATTATCAGATAACTAGCTAATATTAAAATATAGACCATTTTGTGCTTGTTTGTGCCCTAAAATGCAGAAATAGTGGTCACTTTGTCTATAAGGCACTATTTAAATCTCGACATGCTCCTGATAGCATCACCCTATCTTTATACACATCATGTGTGACTGACAGAACACCGATTACTCCAGTTATTATTGTGAACTCATAAACACCCTGCAAGTTTGACACATCTGATAATGATACACCATAAAAAATCATGCAATGAAACGAAACGTGTTTAGGTTATGCAGTGCAATTAATATGCACAGGTTGCATTGCAAAAGTTGTTTTGCATGCAACACATGGAAGCCATTTAGTTTTCCAATGCCATGCCAGGAATTGAATGTTACAAAACAGGATAAATGCTGCATTGTGTAGACACATCACAACACCGCTACTTCAGCGTTTTCTCTCTTTTCACAGGTACAAAACTGAGGAGTATACTTACATTCATGTTGCTCATAAGGTGGGTAGTTCAACCTCACAGCAATCAGGATGAAGAAAATAAAGAGAGGCCACACAATCTCTGTCAGCAGTTGGAGCTGAACATGTCAAACACAAGAGGACAAAAACAGTCAGCGTTTTCTGAAACATGACTAATAGAGTTCTCAGGAAAAAAGCTCTCAAGTCTCTAATGTCTAAGGTAAGGGCTTCTGGTGTGTAGTGTCATCAAGGGCAGGTTTTTATTAACGACATTTATTATTAATTCATGACAGGGGATCGATCAGACCCTCCAGATATAGTACAACAGCAGAGAGGAACATCCACTGGGATCATGGCATGTCTACATAGATCAAATGGGGAATGAAACCCATCTGACCACTCGTTCTCCATTTAGCACTTTTGTGTGTAATGCTTATTTATTTTAAACCTTAAAAATTTAAATTCATCAGTATTGTACTGTTTCAAGCCATTAAACAATAGAAAATTAAATCAAGCACTGAATTTTTTTGAAGTTTTTGTATTATGGAACAAGACATTTTGGAAGTACCTTGTAAATATACACATTACAGTACCATGTTATACATCAAAATACCATAGTATAGTACAACCAAAGTGCTTTTTGTAATGGTTTAAAGAGTAATATACCCTATTTTGAGGAGATGGAGATTTGAATTTTATGTCTGTCTGTATTTGCATCACTTTTACTTCTAGAAGAGCAACATAAATATTGTTTGTGTGTGCAGTGACCTGAGAATCATAGTATAACATCATTCTGTATTGAAATGATGTAAAAATGTCTTACTTAATATATGGATTGTTATGGACTGTAAACAGCTCAAGATTCTAGAATTATATTATCAGGAATGAAGAGCTGTCATAACGATAACAAATTTTACATAATGTGTAACATGTTATGCATAAAATTATATTTGCATTTGAATTAATGTTAGTCTTGTTTATGATGGCATAATAAAAAACTTAGAAAACCTGGAATATACACACATATATACTAAATCTGTTGTCCTTACCGTTTGTCTCCTTCTGTAGGTGAAGTTCTTCCACAACAGCAGACCCAGCTGAGTGGAGATAGACATCTTCACTCGGGTCCCTCTTCACTCTCAGCTCTCAGCTCTCAACTGCAATGACACAACGGAGACGTGCGGAGTGAAAAAGGCATCCAGCAGCGAACAACAGAGCAGCTCAAAAGTCCAGGACAAAGTGCAGCCCTCCTATCTGACTCTCTGCTGCTCGCTCACGTCTTCCCTTTTCATCTCTCCTCTCCTGCCCCGTTTTAGGAAAGGCCAACCTTTTCTTTTTTCCCAGAATTCCTGGAAGTGGTGGACCTTGTAGTGTCAGAGAATCATCAAGCAAGGAATTTCACAGGCCATTAGGGTCTCTGGGGTAGGTAGCTTCACTCTTAATGGCCACGTTTGATCAAAGAGCTTTAAAATGCACAGATTTGCTGGAAGTCAGGGAGAGAATCATAGTGCCCTTGCTCTATGCTAACGAAGCTATTCAAATGCGAAAAGGGTCCAGACATTCTTGAGTGATCTTCATCTAGCGCTTACATTGTTCTCACTGTCTGACCCTTTCAGTGATTTAATCAGGTAACCCAAAACAGAAATTATCAGGTTTGTGATGAGCTTGGATGGAAACATAACTTATGCCTGTAAAGCTTGACATAAGAAATAATAGGATTTTTTTTTTATGGAATAGTTTATTGAAACTTTAGACAAAATATTACAAAAAGTAAAGTAAAATCAGGACAATGTTCATGCTGGCCCTTCCAAACCCCAGCACCAGAGACTTGTGAGAATATTTAGGTTATTCTTTATCATCATGCACAGATCAGGATAGAACATGACTGTCCCTATGACAAATACAAACTGCTTTCTATGCGTTTTTATATATACATTCATCTGGTCATTACCTATTAATTCCAGGCATTTGCCGTTATGTTCAGCTGAAATGCTTGAGGCTGCATTTCACTCTTGAGAATTCAGACAGCTTTTCCTTCCCAGCAACTTGCGCATTATGTCTTCCACTATTACCGATGCAGGTGGTAAAAGCTTTCATATAGGTAAGTGTAAAAATGTTTTATTTTTCATTTTTCATGTTTTAAACATCCATTTCCACAAATTTAGCTTGGCACAGTAAGTTTTGTTTTTTACACATTGATACCTGTACTTTTGTCTATCTTGTTCATTGTTCTGTTGCTTTTCTCTTACAGCACTTCTGGTCTTTCTATCCGCTGATAAAGAACCACACGTTGTCACCTTTTGCTATTTTGGTGTTATTTTTGCTTTTTAAAAAACGTCAGGTTTTGTTTCTGAAGCTTACAGCTGTTCTTCAGTTAAATAAAAACTACGTGTCGCACAATTTTATCTGAAGTGTTACTTCAATTAAAAAAAACTGAATGAACTTTAATTCAATGATTTCCTTTGACAACGTTTACTCTCTCGTCATAAACACTAAAATATTGTCATGGTATTTGTACTGTTTTCAATAATACGCCACCTGAAACGTTGCGGTTGCCGTTCATTCTCTACAGAACATTAAAAACACATAAACAATGTTAAAGAAGACGAAGCATAAGTATATCTTACCAGACAGCTGATGGCCTATGATGGACATTCACTGTAATCCCAATGAATCGGATGTATATTCTCTGTGTGTACTCTGACGCCAGTGTTGGTCGGTGGTTCTCGTGTGAAGGAGCATCTGAAGGTTTTGAAGTGGTTTTATAGCGCATCCGCTCTGAGCGCCGGGGTTACTGTCGGTCATCCAGTGTGCTGCACATTTTAACTGGGTCTGGATCAACACGTGGAGCCCAAAACAGCTCTTAAACGGCATAACTGCAAACATCTGCTGACATACGAGTGCCATGAAAACAACACAAGGATAAAACATGCCTCTTCTACTGGTGTTTGGGAAAATATGACATTTCGTTTGCTTTTTAATGGCCATAAATGACAGAATCTTATTTGAAAGAGTTATTACATAGATGATGAAAAAGTATTTTTATGCAGTCTGGGGTCTTAAAAGCAAGCAATCTGTCATATTAAAACACTTGGCACAATCCCCCTTTTCACTCCATTGGGATCTATTTCTTTGTATACAGTTGATGGGATGAAATACTCAACCATGTCTGATAAAAGTCTTTGAATGCAAAAAGGACAGCAATTTGCTAAGAAAATATTAAATATATATATAAACATAAGAACTGAGACATTCCCTTAGAACACAAAATGTATATTAAACTAAAAGCCATCTAATAGCCAGTGGAATGTCACAGTGGTTGAAAGATGGTAAATTAGGTTAATATTACCATTTAGTTTGGAGTTATCCAAGTTTAATAATCTGTATTGATGGGAAATGATCCATGAATGTGAACATGAAGTGCTGAGTGACAGACCATTTATGGGAACCGTGTCAAAGGTCATCTTCAGCTTGACAGACTCAATGTCCAGGCATTAGGAATGGTGTATCTGCAAGATGGCTTGTGATGGCCAGGTAGGCTGTGTATTGTTTTTTGATGGCTTTTCTTTGTGAATGTAGGCGGAGACCTTGGACTGGACCAGAATAAGATGTATTAAGCTATGCACTGCCACTTATTATTGTGTTCTTAATCCTTCAATCCTTATCAGGGAACTATTTTCCATAAAGCATCTGAGTAAACTCAGGTACAAACTGAGTTCAATCGTGTGCCATGGCAGTTGACAACATGTACTTTCTCCGTGTGTGGTGTTTGTTAATCGTGTTGCAATATAGATGTAACTGGCATTGTGAAAGCTAGTGAAATTCTGGAAAATCCTGGACCTAGTGTCAAACCAAATCCGGTATTCTGGCATTGTGAGAAACACAAACACTGAATCATCTTAATTTTCAGAAATGCTGCAGAGCTCAGTATCTAAATTTACCCATGTTTTATGTTCTAGTGATATCTTCATTTATAGGGGCAGTAACGGTATTTAATAATACTAGCAGAACAAAAGAGACAATTTAATTCACAAACAATTCATACATGACAATTCTAAGATGATTTCTTAGTACACAGTGCGATCAAGAAGACAATAGGAAGGTTTAAAAACAGCTCCAGTCAAACAGCCAATGACCTGTCTGTGATCTCACTTTCTGGAGGAAGGGTCAGCTGATATTACCACTTCATGTAGTGCTTTTGCTGCAGTGCAGCTGTTGGCACATACAGTCCACCGCTGTCAGTTACTCTGCTACAGGAATCATGAAATATTTCTGACATTTTTAGTGGAGGAGGTGATGAAATAATGGAAAACATCTTTCTAAAACCCCAGGAACACATGCTCTACACTTGCTACCATTAAAAAATGATTAGAAAGTGTTGCCAATGTCATAATTCACCAGATGAAGCCGGTTAGGTTTCAGTTCGGAAACACTGGTTACAATAACAAGTTCAGATGCTACTGTAAAAATAATTTTTCATGGTGTATGCCTTCTTTGGACAACTATGCATTTTAGGCTTGCCTCTGCTACTTTTTTCTGCTGTTTGTTCTGTAATAAAAACAAAAAAAATATTCGTTAAAAAATATTTTTGGAAGTTACAGTAATTTTTTTTTAAATTTGTGATTAATTGCAATTAAAAGATTAAATTGTATTTTTTGAGTTTCACGTTTAATTCAATGTGTTACTTGCCGTTACACATTGTGGCATGCAAGAAGGTTGTATCTACAGAGAATGGTCAAAGCAATGCAAATGCACATACATATAATGTACGAGGACTTTATAGAGCATGTCAATAGAAAAATAAAACCAAAACCCAGACATTTTAGGCAATTTTGAAATTCTTTTTCCTGTCCAGGAAAAAGAGGATGTATGTCACCCTAATAAACAAATTAATATATTATTTTGTTATTTAATTTAATTAATAATCATACAAATTGATTAAACTTTGAGGCTTAAATCTGAGGATATTATGTACGTTTCCTATAAGTTGCTATAGAGTTTGGTTTCTTAGTGAAGTGGGTCATTCCTCAGCTCTGAGGTCAGTGTGTCCTGTGGGGGAAATACCTGCCACCTTCAGTGCGCTCTTGCAAGGTTTCATGTCCATAAAATATGAGCAGCTGATGCTTTCTTGAAAAAGTAGCATGGAAAGCTAGAAGCAGAGAGCTTGAATGTTAATATGACACATAAATATCACATTACTCTTTGTTAGAAATAGAGTAAAGGTTCTTATGGAACAATAATAACGCCTAAGCTGACAATGGACTAATAAACAAGGAAAACATGCTGACTTCGGAAGTGTGTGACAGACAGGTCAATGCTGTTTCATCACATTTAAGGGGAAAGTTCAGGCTACATGGGTTTAAGGAGTAAAACAGGCCTGTTTTGTTTCTAAGAGCAAAACAGCCTCCTAGATGCTGTAGAGACTGCAAAATATATTCTAAAAATGTATAATTTCTGCAATACGTCGAGACGTTCACTAAAACTGCTGAAGATTGCACATAAACATAGAGTAGGAGAGTAAATTGAATGTTTCACCCAGTTGTGAGAGATAATGTTGGTCATGACCCTTATATTTACAGTACCAAGCACGTAGAGAGAGATAATGAGAACTTAACATACTGACATTGACTAAGTATCAGCAAAATGAAACAATGAATAAAAAAAACCAAACAGATTTGAGGTAATATTAAGCTGTGGAAACTGAGGTTTAAGAAAACAGCTTTGTGACTTTCATTATTTAGTCATTATTATAATATTCTAAATATAGTGATACATTAGCGTACAGTATATACATTACATATTGTGAGGTATGGTTGTTCAAGCAATCCATTAGAAAGTGTCCGTTTTGAGTCATATTGTATTTGTTGTATATGAGCTCCCTCTAGTGGACAGACTCATTAAATCACAGTTAGTTTGACAATAAAATCACTTGTGTTGTTTACAGTAATGTGAGAGGATTTTTCTCTCTCTCTTTCTCCCCTATCTCTCTCCGTGACACACACACAATAACTCACTATGTTCACTCTCTCCCTGGTACTACAACGAACAATGGAACAATGCAGCTCTTCTGTGGTCCAGGCTGGCGTTTCTGAGCTGAGGCTCTACCCCTCACAGACTGAGAGCTGTGATGCTGCACACCGCCGAAGATGAGCGAGGTGAGACGGTCAACATCAAGCTCCTATCGGCCGAGGTCCAGCTGGATAAAGGTGGGACATTATCTTAATACGATTCAAGTGACTGACGAGTTTAGAACAGGCAAAAAGTAAAAGTGCGACTTCTAAAAGTAAACAGAGCGTAGAAAAAATAAGAAGAGGATTTCTTACTGTTTTTTTGTCACGAAGGAATGCCTAGCTGTAAAAGAAATCCATATTTATTAACATATGTTTAACTTGTTACAATACAGAAATGACATTTCTCTATTTTATAGAATTTCTTAAACAGGTCATTTCAAGTGAACTTTCAAAGCTTGTTGTGACTTGCAGCACTTTGATTTAACTTAGAAATAAAGGCAGAAATGAAACGTCTAGTGTATATAAACGTTCTAAGTTTATATAAAACTATTAAAAGTTAAAGTTTCAAGTTTATTTGGTGACATTTTGAATACTCTGAGAGTTCGAACTGTTTTAGGAGTTCTTAAGCTATTCTTAAACATACTATCAACTATTGTGGTAATTTACTATTATTCTAGTACTATTTAAAAAATGTGAAATCTCCAGTTAAAGTATACGAAGAAGAGTTTGGGAAATAGAGTTCCTGTATAAATGTGTGTTTTGCTGTAGTTTTTACAGTGACTAGCACACTGAGTGGCAGCGGTGACGCAGATTCCCAACAGGGTGGTGATGATGACCATATGGACTGACGTTTGTGCTGCTCTTAGTGGTCAAGCAAACAGTGACCGTTTGATCCTGTTTTTATAGAAATCTGTATGAATATGCATCGAGGTCTGCTAGGTCTTGCCAAAACCAAATCTTTCTTAAAGGGATAGTTCACACAAAAATGAAAATTTTGTCATAATTTACTGGGTGAATTATTCCTTTAAACTATATTTAATTTGTTTAAATTATTTCATGTTTATATCACCAGAAGATAGTAATGTTTATGAGTAAATACCTTATGAAACTATAGCAACTTTAGTTTCCATCAGAAATACCATATTTACTACAGTTATTGTTAGGGCAAATGTGTTTACAGAATTAACAATAACTGTAGTTTCAACACATTTTGACCAGTGAATTTCCATGATTTTTCTCATGACCTTTCCACACTTTGAAAGTGAAAGGATATTTGAAGCCCTGTTTGGGAGTCTTAGATCACAGCGCACTGGTTGAACCCACTAGTTCTTTTTCTAAATGGGCAGTTTTCTGAGAAACATAAAAATGGAGCCCATACATTCCTGCAAGAACTGTGAAAAAGACTGTGAATGGTTCCTCCAGTGACATCAACACCACTTGGAAAATGTAATGAAGTTCCTTGTATACACAACAGGATACTTTGTACAAAAAGATAGTTTATTCATCGGAACAGATTTGGCTGCATGTTTGTAAGAAACAAATTAATCTTTAAGACGTTTTAACTTAAACTCAAAATATCCTTAATGCATAATAACACTTCCTCCAGTAAAAAAAAAAAAAAAAAAAACATCCCCTGGTGTCCTTTCACATCAAAATCCTATGATATATTTGTTTATAACTGTCTTGGACTGTTTTAGCTTGTAAACAGTGCTTGATCTGTGAATATTTCTCTCTTGATTCAGACGAGATGACTTTTTACTGGGGAAAGCAATATTATGGAAAGACAACTCATATTTTAGCCAGAAGCAACGTTTTGAAGTTAAAAACGTCTTAATGATGAATTTTATTTCTTACAAACAAGCAACTTTTTGCTTCACAAGATGTTCATTGATGGACTGGAGTCATGTGGATTCCTTGTGGATTATTGTGATGATTTTTATCAGCAGTTTCGACTCTCATTCTGACGGCACCCATTCACATCAGAGGGGCCACTGGTGAGCAAGTGAAATCTGCTTCGAAGAAAAAAACTTTTCAGAAAATATTTTTTGGGTGAACTATTCCTTTATAGTATCATTTTTACCGATTAATTTTCTACTTATTTGTGATTACATTCACTCACATTTCAAAGCTAAACCACTATAAACATTTCAATGACTTTTATGGGTTATTTTCTACAGTTTTTCCAAGTCTGGAAAACACAATTTTAGTATTCCCCTCTCCATGTTTTCAATCGGCTGTGGGAACCTGTAATAGCTTAACATATGGTTAAAACAACAATTATCACTCTAAATTATTTTGACATTTTATTGGTGCTTAAAGTCAGAAATATTGACATATAGCTTTGCACAATCTTTCATTACTTTTTAATAACAAGCAGTGAAGCGATTCTGTTTAGAATGTGGTTGTTGACAAGGCACTAAATAAATATTAATGAAATACAATTAAAACACTTGTTTTATCAAGCCCTATCTTTTAAACCGGATTTATTCTAGACCCAAATTCCGAGATGGTCCTCACTGCAGAACACAAGATCCAGGGTGCGAGGTTGGATCCAGATCCAACTCCTCCCACCTTACATATATCTAAACCTACCCGTCTCCACCCCCTGATCCCTAAACCCACCCCTAAACCTACCCATCGTCACCCCTAAACCTACCATCTCCACCCCCTAGATGTGGATCCAACCCCGCCCCCTGGATCTTTGTTCTGCAGTGAGGGGCTACTGGAAATTCCAGAATGTAACCACAGCCATTTAAAGTTCCCGGGTTCCTCCAGCGTCCCTACATTCAGCGCGCACTCTGCCTCGTCCAGCTCGTGCTGTGAATGGACGGCTGCCGTTCTTTTCCGGCTACACCTGCTCATCCCACCAGGAAGTGCTGGGCGATAAATCCTAAAGTAATAATCCCTTTTACCTGGAGCGAGAGGAGCTAACAAACATTATTATGCAGTGTATCCGGGGAAAGCCCTCCGATTAGATTCATGTGATCGACGCGCGCGATTAATGCAGGGTAAAAAACACACCGTCAACTCCCAGCAAGTTGGGGTTATTGTTTTCCTGCGGTGTAGCGTTTAGTTTTTTTGCGTGAGCGAGGTGAGACGGTCAACATCAAGCTCCTATCGGCCGAGGTCCAGCTGGATAAAGGTGGGACATTATCTTAATACGATTCAAGTGACTGACGAGTTTAGAACAGGCAAAAAGTAAAAGTGCGACTTCTAAAAGTAAACAGAGCGTAGAAAAAATAAGAAGAGGATTTCTTACTGTTTTTTTGTCACGAAGGAATGCCTAGCTGTAAAAGAAATCCATATTTATTAACATATGTTTAACTTGTTACAATACAGAAATGACATTTCTCTATTTTATAGAATTTCTTAAACAGGTCATTTCAAGTGAACTTTCAAAGCTTGTTGTGACTTGCAGCACTTTGATTTAACTTAGAAATAAAGGCAGAAATGAAACGTCTAGTGTATATAAACGTTCTAAGTTTATATAAAACTATTAAAAGTTAAAGTTTCAAGTTTATTTGGTGACATTTTGAATACTCTGAGAGTTCGAACTGTTTTAGGAGTTCTTAAGCTATTCTTAAACATACTATCAACTATTGTGGTAATTTACTATTATTCTAGTACTATTTAAAAAATGTGAAATCTCCAGTTAAAGTATACGAAGAAGAGTTTGGGAAATAGAGTTCCTGTATAAATGTGTGTTTTGCTGTAGTTTTTACAGTGACTAGCACACTGAGTGGCAGCGGTGACGCAGATTCCCAACAGGGTGGTGATGATGACCATATTGACTGACGTTTGTGCTACTCACAGTGGTCAAACAAACAGTGACCTTTCACTCCCGTTTTCATAGAAATCTGTAGGCATATGCATTGAGGTCTGGTTAAGGCCAAAGCTAAATCTTTCTTAAATTCTTTCAATCAGGGGTATTTCACGTTTATATCATCAGAAATATCATATTTACTACAGTTATTGTTAGGGCAAATGTGTTTTTTGTTACAGAATTAACAATAACTGTAGTTCCCAGTTCCCACACATTTGGACCTTTCCATGTGTTTTGAAAGTGAAAGGATATTTGAGGCTCTGTTTGGGAGTCTGAGATCACAGTCCACTGACTGGAGCCGCTTTTTCTAAATGGGCAGCTTTCTGAGAAACATAAAATTGGAACCCATACATTCCTGCATGGACTGTGAATGGTTCCTCCAGTGATGTCATCAAAACCACTTGGAAAATGTAATGAAGTTCGTTGTGTACACAGTAGGATAGTTTGTACACAACGTTTGTTTCTTCATCGGACCAGAAACACATTCATTATAAGACGTTTTAACTTAAACCATCGCTTCTGGCCAAAATACAAAGTCCATTATCCATTATAATGCTTCCTCCAGTGAAAAAGTCCATCCCCTGTTCTCCTTTCACATTAAAATCCACTGATATCTTGGTTTAGAACTGTTTTCACTTGTAAACGGTGCTTGATCTGTGCATGCATATTTCTCTCCTGATTCAGACGAGATGACTTTTTCACTGGAGAAAGCAATATTGTGGATAGGAGACTCGTATTTTAGCCAGAAGCAGTGATTTGAAGTTAAAAACACCTTAATGACTTTTCACTTCAATTGTGGATTATTGGGACGTTTTTATCATCTGTTATACTCTCATTCTGACGGCACCCATTCACTGCGAAAGATCCATTGGTAAGCAAGGGAAATCTGTTTTGATGAAGAAACAAACTTTTCTGCAAATGCTCGGTTTGCATTTGCAGAACTATTCCTATAGAACTATTCCATTATAGTATAAATTTTACTAATTAATTTTTCACTTTTTTGAGATTACACTCACATTTCAAAGCTAAACCACTATAAATATTTAATTGATTTTTGTGGGTAAAAAAAAAAAAAATGGAACGCACAATTTTAGTATTGCCCTCTCCAGGATTTCAGTGACTGTGAGAACCTGTAATAGCTTGATGTTGGAAACATGGTTAAAAATGACTTAACTACACAAAACAATTACAATTTCGATATTTTAGTGGTGCTTAAAGTCCGAAATATGCATATAGCTTTGCATAATTTTTGTATTATTTCTTAAAAACAATCAGTGAAGCGATTCTGTTTAGACAATAAATAAAGTATTAGTAAAATACAATTAAAACCTTTTGTTTGATCAAGCTTTATCTTTTAAACTAAATGTATTCTAGACACAAATTCCAGAATTAAACCGCAGCGGTTTGAAGTTCCCGGGTTCCTCCAGCGTCCCTACATTCAGCGCGCGTTCCTCCTTATCCAGCTCGTGCTGTGAATGGACGGCTGCCGTTCTTTTCCGGCTACACCTGCTCATCCCACCAGGAAGTGCTGGGCGATAAATCCTAAAGTAATAATCCCTTTTACCTGGAGCGAGAGGAGCGAACAAACATTATTATGCAGTGTATCCGGGGAAAGCCCTCCGATTAGATTCATGTGATCGACGCGCGCGATTAATGCAGGGTAAAAAACACACCGTCAACTCCCAGCAAGTTGGGGTTATTGTTTTCCTGCGGTGTAGCGTTTAGTTTTTTTGCGGTCCTAACCTCCCTCCGGCAATGGGATGCTGTGGAAGCGCAGAGGTAAGCGATGCTGGCCGCGACAAAACGTGATAGCATGTATCGAATCTGGCGCAGATGTGTTGATACATTGTTACATTGTTTCACGGCTGATCGCCTTTGACGGGCCAATGAAGTGCTGTACTGTCGCTTGCACTGCATGTAATCCTATTATTATGTCCTATGCGCTCGCACATAGCGATGAATGCATTTGACTATGACAGTTATGTGATGATTTCGCCTTTGCATCAAAATACAACGCGTTAGACCGTTGTCTTTGTTTTTTAGCTTCCCATCATCATAGTGTAGTGTGTTAGTATTAGTAAACATGTTTAGAGGCACTGCTGTGCTCTTACAACACACTGGTTACACAAAGGGGTTATTTATAAATGGATATCAATTGTGGTCGGTGCTTGTTATGTGAAATAGATTTTTTTGAATATGCCCGTTTTGACAGGTTACATTTGCGAGGCCTTATATGAAAATAAATACTGTTTAACGTTTGCAGCATGCTAACTAGTTATGTAAAGAAGAAATTGACTTAGGTTGTTTTCTTGATTATTTTTATATTTAAGTGCTTGATAACCGATATGTAAAACGCAGTGATACAATAATATATTTATTATCAATTACTGACCTATGAAGGAATAGATCATAATAAGATAATAATAACAATACAATAATACTAAAAAAATAATACACCAATAATAATAATAATAATAGTAATAAATAACTTATGTAAACTTAACTTTTTTTTTTACTAATGTTTTCCCCCCTATTTAATGGGCAGTGTTATTTTAAAAGATTTATTTTTAAATTTCTGTATCTAGTATTTTAGAACCAATTAAGTGGAACAAGTTTAAATATTGGAAGGCGGTATTGCTTATCAGTTTGTCTTTAATGTGAAGACATGTTATTTGAATCAAATGATAATCATTTTAAGCATGATTGAACATGCAGCATTGTGTCTTTGTATTTCAGAGGCCAAAAAGAGAATGGAAACCTTTGGAGGACCGGAGCTGCACGGATCTGCCATGGCTCCTGTTGTTTACATTGTTCCTTGTGGGAATGGTAAGTCAACAGTTCACCTTATTCATAATTTATAGACAATATTATGTTCATATATGCAGGCTATGAAAGTACTTCTGGTCACACTGTGTATTATAGTCAGTGGTCATGTTACTTTGTATTTTACATATACAGGTACTGGGTAGTTTTGATATACTACTTAATGATATACTAACAGGGATTTTTATAGTTCTAATTGGTCAGTTTTTGCATTCAACAGTCAGATGTTAATGACAGATGTCCAGGGCAACACGGTGTGATACTGTATTTCATATCCATGCATTTGTTTATTTATTATTGTAAAAAGAAAGATAATGTACATGCATCACAAAATAAACACAGAGAGGTAAATCAGGACTATGATATGAAGCAGATGTAGAATTTAGGATTCTTGGACACCCTGCGGTCTTTTTCTTCTCTCGCAATAAAACAATAAAATAAATATCTAAAAAATGCTAAAAACAATAATTAATGCTGGAGCTGCATGAATATTTAAAATCAAATCAAAATCACAATATGGCTTAGTGTGATTTAATTAATAAATAAATGTGCTGTTAAATAGTAATAAATAAATGTGCTGTGTGTTTCAGAGTGTTCTTACGCATGAGCAGCTCATCTGCTGGTGTTTGTAGCGGCTCAGTTTGCAGTAAATGCTGCTCCACATGAAATCATTTCTGCATGTGCTCTGGGTTTAGATCGATTTAATGTGCATTTGGAAACACAACATGCAGCAGCCATCTTCCCATGCTTGCAATGATAAGTGCTTATCAACAATAGAGCAGCTTTAAAAGTGTAAATAAATGTTGGATTGTTTAAAGGGTTAGTTCACCCAAAAATGAAAATTCTGTCATTAATTACTCACCCTTGTGTTGTTCGAAACCCGTAAGACCTTCGTTCATCTTCGGAACACAATTTAAGATATTTTTAATGAAATATGAGGGCTCTCTGACCCTCCCATAGACAGCAAGGTGTCAAAATATCTTAAATTGTGTTCCGAAGATGAACAAAGGTCTTACGGGTTTGGAACAACACAAGGGTGAGTAATTTTCATTTTTGGGTGAACTAACCCTTTAATGTTTGAAAAAGAAGAAATTAAGGCATCTATAAATATTAGTATTGTAATTTTACTGTAAAATAAAATAATGATTCGTTTTCTTAATTTTTTACCATAGAAATGTTTTTTATTTAGGATTTTTTATATTTTTATTTAGTAGTATAAATATATTATTATTATTAGTAGTAGTATTAGTATTATTATTATTATATCCATATTGATATATCATCTCTAAATTTTGGCAAAACTATGCAGCCATATAAACAAGCACAGCAAACCTAGAATTTAAAAGAAAAAAAGAAATGCAAATTTTTATCAGAAATGTCACAATTGGATTTTGAAATATATTATTATTATTAGTAGTAGTAGTAGTATTAGTATTATTATTATTATATCCATATTGATATATCATCTCTAAATTTTGGCAAAACTATGCAGCCATATAAACAAGCACAGCAAACCTAGAATTTAAAAGAAAAAAAGAAATGCAAATTTTTATCAGAAATGTCACAATTGGATTTTTTCCCAAATCATGCAGCCTTAAATAAAGCCTATTTATTTAGTTAGATAGTTAGTGAATAGCCATATAATACAACACCCCACCATGATAATTCATTCATCACTGTTTTCAGGATAGTGCAGAAACACCAGGCCTAAATATTCTATGGCTCAGCTTTTTTCCCTTGAAATTTCTCTTTTGATAAATAGTGTTTTGTCACCTTGCTGTGGTTTTTGCGACCAGCCACGATGAGCGCCATTTTGCTTTCTATTTCTGTGGTGTTTTAGAGGGTACCTCCACCCAGTGTGAAATCTCACTGCTCTAAAATATCCTGTTCCACAAACCAGTAGACATGAAATGTATTCTGATTGGCTGTGATTGTATGTGGTCTCACAGCAGTTTCACATTTAGTGTGAACAGACAAATTTGCTTGTCATTGGAAATTGTGGACATTGTGTTAGTGTATGTCTCAACATACATGTCTTACGCAAATGAAGAAACTCACAGGAATCTTGTGATTTAGTGGTGAATCTTTCTATAATTAGGTTTATCCTGTGAATTATTTAGCCTTTGCTGCAAATGAGTTTTCCCACATCTTTGACTTTTTTTTTCACTCTCATTCCAGTGTGGCATCTGTGGGTTTACCATCGCGACTGGAGGGGCGGCGCGGCTCGTCTTCGGATATGACAGCTACGGGAACACGTGCGGCCAACGCAACGAGCCCATCGAAGGGGTCCGGCTGAGTGGTCTCGACCATACTGACAGAAAGTGAGTCAGCTCGTCTTTCCTCCCTCTCTCACCCCTTTTTTTTTTTACACTCGGCACCATCACAAACCCTCATTTTTTCTTTCATTCTCTGCTTTTACACACCCGTTTTTCTCCGTTGTAAATGGTCAGCGGTGAAATCAGAGCGCTCCAGCTCTTGCCCTTCGATTATCACATCAATGCAAATGTCAAACGGCTGGCGTTTCACCTCGAGATGGCTGAGGACTATCTGAGCTACACACACGAGCCTTGAATAATTCAGTACAGGCCCTGAGGACGGGTACTGTCACAGTGTGCGGCCCTTAATGGGTGCTAGCCTGCAGGAAAGACAGGTATTGTGGGCCATTTCATTTGCAGCACTGTCAAATGATGGTTTTTGGCTCTCCGGTGTGGTTGAACTGAATTGTACGTAGCTTTTTAGAGATGGGTCTGAGATCTGACTCATCACGAGGCAGAGCGATTAATTTGGTGGAGTATTCACTGGCTTGTCAGAGCAGATTTGATCTTAATAATGGCTTGAAAATGTCTTGCTGGAGCTGTCAAAGATAGATGGCTGCACTTGCGGAGGGCATGCGGTTTACCTGTATATTTAATGATGTTTAGGCTTCATACAAATGCAATTTTAAGCTGTTAAAGAGATGCTCACCCTAAAATTCTGTCATTATTTACTCACCCTTATGTCTTTCAAAACCAGTCTGACGACTTGTGGAAGATAAAAGAAGATTTTTTAATTGCCCATACGATGAAAGTCAATGGGGTCCAGTGTTGTTTTGACCCCAGTGTTATTATATCTTTTCTTTTATGTTTTGCAGGAGAAATAAAGTCATACAGGATTGCAGTGACCTGAGTAAATGATGACAGAATGTTTAGGTTAATTTCTCTATTTGTATTCGCAAATGTGTCACATGACTTAAAAACTTAACAAATGTGTTAGTCTTTTTTGGATCTTGATTTTTAAGCATCACCAAGAGCATTTATGTCATGTTTAAGGTAATATGTAATCACAACCAGGCATTTAAAAAAAAAAAAAAAAGTAAATAAATATAAAAAATGAATAAATTGTCAACATACACTACTTTTCAAAAAAACATTGCGGACAATTAGTTTTCTTTCTTTTTCTTGAAAGAAATTAGTACTTTTATTCAGGAATGATTAAATTGTTTAAAAGTGACAGTAAAGACATTTAAAAAGTAACAGAAGATTCCTATTTGAAATAAATGCTGTTCTTTTGAGCTTTATATTTGTCAAAGAATCCTGAAATAAAATAAATTAACAAAAATTAAGCAGAAAAACTGTTTTCAACATTGATAATAAAAGCATCAATAAGAGCAGCAAATCAACATTAGAATGATTTCTGAAGGATCATGTGACACTGAAGACTGGAGTACTGATGCTGAAAATTCAGCGTTGTCATCATAAGAATGAATTACATTTTAAAATATATTCAAATAGAAAACTGATAAATTGTAATAATAATTCACAATTGTACTTGTTTTTTTTACTGAAGCCTTGGTAAGCATACAAATTTTTCTTTTTCTTGCCGACCTCGAACCTTTAAATGGCAGTGTATTTAAATGCCATTTATATCCACGTTGATCATTTTGATGTGTGTCTGTATTTCACAGTTCATGATGGGGGCAATCACCTCACAGGGCAATTTTCTAGTCACATTTGATATAAAATTGCTAATAAAACAATTCACAATTTGAATATATCATTTTATGTTTATGGTAAGAAAGTTCTTTGCATGATGAAAATAAAAGAAAAATGATAGCCTTTGAGGACAGTAAAATTACATGTCATGTCAACTGGCCATTTACAGAATCTTTTTTTTTTTTGTGATTAGCAGATTTTATGTTGGCGTTTCACATTTAGTAGTTTTTTCATGAGTGTGATGCTGCCTGTGTGTGATTTAGTACGTGTCTAGGTGTTTGCTTATTCTATTACAACCATATAGCTCTGAGTAATTGCTTCATTTATTCATGTCATAAAAGAGACGGATGTGGTAAATACCACCTAGAGTGAGTTACAAGAAGGCATGACTGCTCGTTTCTTGTCTTCCTCTTATTACAGCTTTAACTCTGGCTCAAAATATAGAACCACTAGAGACGTGTAATCACCCCTGAGCAGCGCTACACTAACTTCCATATCATTCTCTCTTTTTACACACACACGCATGCACGCACATCACTACACCAACCTAGGCTCACTGGAAATATGTGTCTCTGCATACGTTTTTGCAAACTTCAAAAACGTACCTATACAAATATACCTATATCAATTCACAGCAATTTCAAGCTCCAGTGAACACTAGTGGCAGTAAAACACAAACAACTTTTATTCCTTTTCACACTTTCACACATTGATTAATAAACAATGATTTTTGTCTGGTTTCTGGGACAATACTGTGTTATGACCTCAAAACACTTTTACCATTATGCATGATTTGTGAACTTCAACTTTTGGACTTTTGCATCACATTATCAGCTCCATATGAATGGCTTTTCTGACATAGTAAACTTGCTCGGCAGCTCACCTGGTACGTTATTTCACTTACTATTTACAGTGCTTGGGTACCACAAGTCACCATAAAAAGGCACAAAGGCTTGTAGAAGCAAGTTGAAATGGCATAGTTGCTATACTAATATCGTAGTATCGTGCTACAGTGCGCCTCCATCTCAATATACTGTACAACGCGTCGTCACACATTCACATCAAATTTGATCTCAGCGGTACTCACTGGACACTGCACTTATTTGCAATCACAAAAGTACATTATTTGCATGTGCTTTAAAGCCTTGCAGGTTAAACATTTCATTCGCGTGCTGTTCTGATATGCACTTTCTCTGAGCGCCTACACGGAAAGAAACGGATGTGTGCAGCTCTTAAAGCGACAGAACTAAACATGCTGCCGCTACTCATTAAAGGGATAGTTAACCCTAAAATTAAATTTCTGTCATTATTTACTCACTCACATGTTGTCCCAAACCTGTATTAATTTCTTTCTTGTGCTGAACACAAAAGAAGATATTTTGAGTGTGGGTAACCAAACATGATAGTGGGAAAAAAAAAAAAAATACTATGGAAGTAACTGGGGACCAGCAACTGTTAACAGAAGAAAGAAACTCATTCGGGTTTTGAAAAAAAACTTGAGAGTGAGTAAATGATGACAGAATTGTATTGGGTGAGCTATCCCTATAATGGTGATAAAACAAAACACAAAGCGAAAAATCACTCACTGCTCTTGACTGAAGAACTTTAATACAGTTGCTTTAATAAGAATCAATGAATTTATGTATATAGTGTTTTATTTTTATATTTGTTAATTCAATTTATTGAATGCTACTGCTAAATACACCTACCTGAACCTGAAAACCGTTTGTTTTATTTGTATATTATGTGTATTTGTACCGTGTATCTTTGTTCTTATTTTTTAATAAAGATAAAATAATGACAAAGATTTTTATATTTGCCCACTTTGGCCTAAATGTCTGCCATTCTTTTTTATTTTATATTTTGTTACCTTGTAAGGCTTTGTTTGTAATATAGGGAAATTAATTTGGCTGTTCTGCTCAGACTACTGGCAAAATAGTAAAACCAACATGACAAAGAATCGTGAATCGTGATATTTCTGGAAAAAATCGTGATATGATATTTTTGCCATGTCGCCCACCCCTAGTAGTAATTATGTGCTTTGTTAGGAAGATTTGACATTTGGCCTTAGCCTGCTTTGTTGATGTTAGACTTTATCGACTAGATTAGCACAGGCCTGTGGGTCATTCAGTCGTGGAGGAGAGTAATAGTGATCCTGTTTTTGGTCTGGACTGAGGTCTAGTATTTACTTTGGATTGGTTTTACTATGGTACTCTGGTAATGGCTGCTAAAGCAAATTTAGGAATATTTAAGAATAAATTTAGTGTGTAATAATGACTGCAGTTTTGTATTCTGTTCCTGACCCTGTTTTGATGTAAAGTAAAGTCAATTCCATCGACTCCTGTAGTGGGAGTTGACTCAGAAAAACCTGACATTGAACAACTTTACTAGCAACCTTACTGCTGTACTTGATAAAGTACATGTTGGAGGTGTAACTGTGTGTGTGTGTGTGTGTGTGTGTTAAGAGCCAGACTGAGTTAGCAAGCTAATGTTGTTAGCCGAGCAAAGTTCATCTGGTTAATGCACTTAGCTTAGTTTTACTTTCTCAGCTGCTAATACCATGATCCAGCAGCACGCTCCCACTGCCCACGATCCCTCACTTTATCCATCTCTTTTTAATGGGGTTATGGTCCATCTTTGCCTCTCATGTGTAATCATTGTGTTTATTGAATACTATAAAGGTTGTCAGCAGTTTTTGTGCAGCAAGCTTTGGGTTCGATTAGGTTCAGTGCTCATTTCCCATTTCCCCTGTTGTCAGTATGAATATATTTTACAAGCTTTATATATATATATTAAATTCATCAATCTGATGCACTTTCAGTGTTCAAAATTAAGAGCTCCAACACAGGTCCAGTGTGCAAAACTAAACAAAAAAAAAAAGCTGGTGAATTTATTTGTACTTGAAATTTAAAAGGGACTCAACTAAGGCTGCACGATATTGGAAAAAACTCACATTGTGATATTTTATTTTTCTGCGATATATATTACGATACGAAAAAAAAAATCACCAGATGACTTGAATAGTTCTATTTGGAAAAAAATATAATCAATATTTTTATATTGTAAATTAGCATAGAAAATAAACAAATGACAAACATAGAATATAATAGAACAAAGAATACAAATGAAATAAACAGGTTTTCAGGTAAGTCTAATAGTATTCAGGTACAGAAATTTAATAATTAAATGTAAAATAACACTGCATAGTCTTCACTGTATAAATTAAATCGAATAAATCTGTTAAAGCTACAAAAGTGTTTTGTTGTTTGATCAACATTCATAACACAGAAAGCCTCCGGATCATTAAACTGCTCTGAACCAATATACTGTTACACATCTATTTTCTTTCTCACTTGTTTACCTTCACCTAAACCATAAGCAACTGTGTTTACAAGCAGTGGCGGCTCGTGGGTATTAAAATAGAGGAGGCACACTAATTGTATTGGTCTGGGATCCCTGCCGAGATTGGTTGATATACTAGAAGGGAGGCTAGCCTCCCTTGCAAGGGTTCTTTTTTATTTAATGATTTAACTGTAGTAATTATAATTAAAACTTGGTAACCATATATGCATATTAGTCATTTTAACTGAACTTAGGACTGGTGGTGGTGTTTTTTTGGTCATTCAAATCACGTCACCAAAAATGTCATTGTTCAGTACAATTTATTTTGTATTTTCACTAGGGATGCACTGAAATTAAAATTCTTGGCCGAATTCCAAAGCTGAACAAAATTAAACACTGGGCCGAATACCGAACACGGTTTTCGCATTTTTTCCCCCATGTATTTTTCCATTTTTTTCACCATTGCATAAATTAAATAGCCAAAATGTGCTTTTTACTGTTTTGTCTTGCTTTTCAAATAAAGAATCAATTACAAAACAACAATTTAAAAGTATTTACTTAACACTGAACATGTGTTAACATTCTAGCAGACATTATACCAACAAAGCACAATTTAACTTAAAATTAATAGGGATGCACCGAATGTACGGCAACCGAAATTATTCGGCCGAAAAAGCAAAAAGGCCGAATAATATGTACCGAACAATGATGTGACGTGATCAAATAGAGGCACGCACTAATGCAGCAAACATGTCGGCAGTGTGAAAGTATTTAAAACTATCAGAGAAAGACGCAGAAATCATTACAAGCATGAAGTACCGACAGCAAGAGACTGTTTAGTGCTGCATCATATGTCTCCGATGAGAAGAAGAGGTGGCTGATGCTGGTGGTTAGGCTACTGTATGACGATTGAAATCGCAAAATGGCCTCAAACGATTAGTAAATAAACTGCAGTATGTTATATTTTCTAATGCACGCACAAATTGCATGTATTCTGACAGTGCTGCACGAGCTAGCTGCACCAGGGTTCAAAGTCCAAAGCGCGAGGAAAATCTACACTGAAGCTGTGTTACTTGTCAGTTGCTCAGTAACATTTTTGTGAAATTTTTTTAAAAGGCATGTGACAATGTGATGCGTGTGACAAACATCTTCCCAAATTCGTAATGAGAATCATTTATAAATCTGATATAAAAAATATATAACAAATATACAAATATTTTTTACTGTACAAATAAACGCAGCCTTGCTGAGCAGAAGAGACTTCTTTTAAAACAGAATATATTAGCCTACAGATCCTAATTTAAACACTATGTGTGAATGTTATAATAAATGTATTATTAGAGCTGATGTAGGGTAATTATTATCATTATTATTGTCTTACTTTTTTATTTTATTTTACAGCACAACAGTAAAATTATAATACTTACATTTATGAATGTTGATGGAGTTGTTGCTTTTTCTCAGCTTTTATTTTGGCGGAAACCCACAGGAAGACCTCAGTGCTTCTTTTTGTTGACAACAGCAGATTTATAAATGATACTCATGACAAATTTGGGAGGATGTTTGTCGCACATATCACATTGTCACATGCCTTTAAAAAAATTAATACAAAAATTTACTGAGCAACTGACAAGTAACACTGTTTCAGTGCAGATTTTCCTTGCTCCTTGGACTTTGAACCCTGGCTGTTTGAATACATGCAATTTGTGCATGTATTAGAAAACATAACGTTCTGCAGTTGATTTACTAATCGTCTGAGACCATTTCATGATTTCTATAATCATACAGTAACCAGTAACAACCACCCCTTCCTCTTCTCATCGGAGACATGAGATGCAGAACTAAACAGTCTCTCGCTGTTGGTGCTTGTATTGATTTTTGCGTCTTTCTCTGAGACTTTTAAATGCCGACATGTTTGCTGCATTAGTGCACGCCTCTATTTGATCACGTCACGTCATTGTTCGGTATTATCTTTTCGCTTATTCGGTTGCCGAACATTCGGTTTATCCCTACTTTTTGCTTATTTGGCCGAACATCGAAATATTTTTTTTTAATTTTTTTTTGCTATTTTCGGCAGAATAATTTTCGTTGCCGAACATTCGGTGCATTAACCTCCAGATGCCAGTGATTTTCAAACTGTTGTTCATCAGGCTAGGTCAAGGTTTGGGGTCAGTAAGATTTATTTATGTATTTATTTACTTATTTGTTTATTTATATTTTGGAAGAAATTAACATGTTTATTCACCAAACAATATTTAAATAGAATACATTTACAGTGTAACAAAAGATTTCTGTTCCAAATGTATGCTGTTATTTTGAACAGTTTTCAATTTTGACAATAATAAGAAATGTTTCTTGATCATGAAATCAGCATATTAGATGATTTCTGAAAGATCATGTGACACTGAAGACTGGAGTAATGATGCTGAAAATCAGCTTTTCAAACATAGGAATACATTTTAAAATATTAAAATATATTAAAATACAAAACAGTTATTTAAATTTGTAATAATATTTCACAACATTTCTGTTTTTACTGTATTTTAATAAAATAATGGCAGTTTTGGTAAGCATAAGAGACTTCTTTCAAAAGCATTAAAAAACCTTACTGACCCCAAACTTTTGAACAACAGTGTATGTCTATGTAGTAAATTAAGCCTTTGTTCTTAAACAAGAAAATCCTGTTTTTCATGATATGTCCCTTTAAATTTCCAGTTTTATTTTCACCTCAAATACTAATTTTGTCTCAAATTTAAAAAAAAATTAAGCTGTTCTAGATGCCTGGATTTGTAGTTTGCAATTTTTTAATGCTATTTCTTCCAATGCTTTCACATTAGACTAGCCTCAGGTCAGATCTGGGCTACGTTCTTACAGTAAACCTCTTCTTTGGCCAGGCTGTTTTGACAAGCTCTGTGCTAATGCTGAAGTGCTCTTTCCTCAAGCGCGTGTGTCCCCTGCTACTGACAGTCTGTTTTTGTGCTGAACACACAAGACAATGGGTCCCTCGTCCCCGTGTGGGCGCCGTGCCCACTTCACACCGCATGAAACGCTGAAGTAAAGCCACGGCCGCAGAGGAGGCTTGGCTCATCAACAAGCTCTCAGTTCCCCTCTGCCAAAACACAGGGCTGAACGGTCCTGTGACAAAAAATATCTGCTGTTCAGAGTCGATCTTTATCGCACAATGCCGTGTTTTAAGTCCCACAGTGGTATCAGATCAGACTTCATGAAATAAGCAACCTGCTTTGGTATTTCGTTTGTCATCAGATTTGAGTTGGATACTCTTCCTGTCTTGAAAAATTAGACTTTATTGTTGTTTTATTCACAGATTCGTCTTTTTCCTGGATCCGTGCAACATAGACATCATTCAGAGGAAAATAAAGTCCATGGCGCTCTGCGTATCACAATGTCCCACCGAGGAACTGGCGACTTACTACGACCTCAAGAGGTTTGCCATGATGAATGGTGAGTCGGTCAGCCAGCTAGCTATTGTGGGCATGTAACGTCATCGTCACAGATATAATGGCAGGACTAATTTTTTTTTGCTATTTTCGGCAGAATAATTTTCGTTGCCGAACATTCGGTGCATTAACCTCCAGATGCCAGTGATTTTCAAACTGTTGTTCATCAGGCTAGGTCAAGGTTTGGGGTCAGTAAGATTTATTTATGTATTTATTTACTTATTTGTTTATTTATATTTTGGAAGAAATTAACATGTTTATTCACCAAACAATATTTAAATAGAATACATTTACAGTGTAACAAAAGATTTCTGTTCCAAATGTATGCTGTTATTTTGAACAGTTTTCAATTTTGACAATAATAAGAAATGTTTCTTGATCATGAAATCAGCATATTAGATGATTTCTGAAAGATCATGTGACACTGAAGACTGGAGTAATGATGCTGAAAATCAGCTTTTCAAACATAGGAATACATTTTAAAATATTAAAATATATTAAAATACAAAACAGTTATTTAAATTTGTAATAATATTTCACAACATTTCTGTTTTTACTGTATTTTAATAAAATAATGGCAGTTTTGGTAAGCATAAGAGACTTCTTTCAAAAGCATTAAAAAACCTTACTGACCCCAAACTTTTGAACAACAGTGTATGTCTATGTAGTAAATTAAGCCTTTGTTCTTAAACAAGAAAATCCTGTTTTTCATGATATGTCCCTTTAAATTTCCAGTTTTATTTTCACCTCAAATACTAATTTTGTCTCAAATGTAAAAAAAAATTAAGCTGTTCTAGATGCCTGGATTTGTAGTTTGCAATTTTTTAATGCTATTTCTTCCAATGCTTTCACATTAGACTAGCCTCAGGTCAGATCTGGGCTACGTTCTTACAGTAAACCTCTTCTTTGGCCAGGCTGTTTTGACAAGCTCTGTGCTAATGCTGAAGTGCTCTTTCCTCAAGCGCGTGTGTCCCCTGCTACTGACAGTCTGTTTTTGTGCTGAACACACAAGACAATGGGTCCCTCGTCCCCGTGTGGGCGCCGTGCCCACTTCACACCGCATGAAACGCTGAAGTAAAGCCACGGCCGCAGAGGAGGCTTGGCTCATCAACAAGCTCTCAGTTCCCCTCTGCCAAAACACAGGGCTGAACGGTCCTGTGACAAAAAATATCTGCTGTTCAGAGTCGATCTTTATCGCACAATGCCGTGTTTTAAGTCCCACAGTGGTATCAGATCAGACTTCATGAAATAAGCAACCTGCTTTGGTATGTCTTTTGTCATTAGATTTGAGTTGGATACTCTTCCTGTCTTGAAAAATTAGACTTTATTGTTGTTTTATTCACAGATTCGTCTTTTTCCTGGATCCGTGCAACATAGACATCATTCAGAGGAAAATAAAGTCCATGGCGCTCTGCGTATCACAATGTCCCACCGAGGAACTGGCGACTTACTACGACCTCAAGAGGTTTGCCATGATGAATGGTGAGTCGGTCAGCCAGCTAGCTATTGTGGGCATGTAACGTCATCGTCACAGATATAATGGCAGGACTGGACATCTACCCATGGAAGAAACAAAGGCGTTTATCATATATATGGTCGTGACCCCCAGTGTGTGTCTTTTCAGTGTTTCTTTACTCAGGGGCTCCAACAAGAGCACCACACACACATATAAGTGAAGATTAGGATCACATTAATGAAAGTCACACTTTTTTCCCCAAATTCTGTTGAAAACATTGTCAATGAAATGTAAACAATTTCTGTTGTCATATTTTTGTGAATTAGCCATTGAATCGGTGTTGTTATTGTTAACTAAAAATAAATGATTAAAATTAGTTTTTTGGATAATTGAAATAAAGCTGAAATAAAACAAGTATTAGATGGAAACTTATTCAACTTATTTCAGTTAATTGCCAAGTCAGCATTTTTAATTTTCATTTAAATAAATTAAAGATAAAGAGAAAAAAAGACAAAAATGTCAAAGAATGTAACAAAAATGCTAAAACTTAAACTAGAATTAAAAGGAAAACTGAATATATACAAACAAAAGCTTATCCAAAATATTAAGTAATACTTTTATAGTGTATAAATAATGCAAAAATAACATTGCATTCTGTTTTTCATGATATGTCCCTTTAAATTTCCAGTTTTATTTTCACCTCAAATACTAATTTTGTCTCAAATGTAAAAAAAAATTAAGCTGTTCTAGATGCCTGGATTTGTAGTTTGCAATTTTTTAATGCTATTTCTTCCAATGCTTTCACATTAGACTAGCCTCAGGTCAGATCTGGGCTACGTTCTTACAGTAAACCTCTTCTTTGGCCAGGCTGTTTTGACAAGCTCTGTGCTAATGCTGAAGTGCTCTTTCCTCAAGCGCGTGTGTCCCCTGCTACTGACAGTCTGTTTTTGTGCTGAACACACAAGACAATGGGTCCCTCGTCCCCGTGTGGGCGCCGTGCCCACTTCACACCGCATGAAACGCTGAAGTAAAGCCACGGCCGCAGAGGAGGCTTGGCTCATCAACAAGCTCTCAGTTCCCCTCTGCCAAAACACAGGGCTGAACGGTCCTGTGACAAAAAATATCTGCTGTTCAGAGTCGATCTTTATCGCACAATGCCGTGTTTTAAGTCCCACAGTGGTATCAGATCAGACTTCATGAAATAAGCAACCTGCTTTGGTATTTCGTTTGTCATCAGATTTGAGTTGGATACTCTTCCTGTCTTGAAAAATTAGACTTTATTGTTGTTTTATTCACAGATTCGTCTTTTTCCTGGATCCGTGCAACATAGACATCATTCAGAGGAAAATAAAGTCCATGGCGCTCTGCGTATCACAATGTCCCACCGAGGAACTGGCGACTTACTACGACCTCAAGAGGTTTGCCATGATGAATGGTGAGTCGGTCAGCCAGCTAGCTATTGTGGGCATGTAACGTCATCGTCACAGATATAATGGCAGGACTGGACATCTACCCATGGAAGAAACAAAGGCGTTTATCATATATATGGTCGTGACCCCCAGTGTGTGTCTTTTCAGTGTTTCTTTACTCAGGGGCTCCAACAAGAGCACCACACACACATATAAGTGAAGATTAGGATCACATTAATGAAAGTCACACTTTTTTCCCCAAATTCTGTTGAAAACATTGTCAATGAAATGTAAACAATTTCTGTTGTCATATTTTTGTGAATTAGCCATTGAATCGGTGTTGTTATTGTTAACTAAAAATAAATGATTAAAATTAGTTTTTTGGATAATTGAAATAAAGCTGAAATAAAACAAGTATTAGATGGAAACTTATTCAACTTATTTCAGTTAATTGCCAAATCAAAGGCGTCATATATATGGTCGTGACCCCCAGTGTGTGTCTTTTCAGTGTTTCTTTACTCAGGGGCTCCAACAAGAGCACCACACACACATATATACACACATATGTTCCTGTCAGGCACAGCCGGTAAGACCCGGTCAGGGTTGAACTAACTAAACAAAGATTCCACTGACCCATCTTGCTGTAGGGTCTCTGTTGTTTACAGTCCAGTCTTGCGGTCTATAGTGTTTGACACGTCCCATCTGGCACCAAGGGAGAGTATGAATGACATCATTGTTTGGCTGGAGTTTCACTGTGTTTTCTGTACATAAGGAAAGTTCATAATGGAGTTCACATTCATATTAAATGCTTAGTGAGTTGACGGTGATTTAATTTGTCTCATTTCACATCCCTGCTGAAACCGATATATACCGATATATTGGCCTGGCCAATTAATGATAGGGTGATGTTTGCCCATGTAAAGAAGATTAGGATCACATTAATGAAAGTCACACTTTTTTCCCCAAATTCTGTTGAAAACATTGTCAATGAAATGTAAACAATTTCTGTTGTCATATTTTTGTGAATTAGCCATTGAATCGGTGTTGTTATTGTTAACTAAAAAAGTTTTTTGGATAATTGAAATAAAGCTGAAATAAAACAAGTATTAGATGGAAACTTATTCAACTTATTTCAGTTAATTGCCAAGTCAGCATTTTTAATTTTCATTTAAATAAATTAAAGATAAAGAGAAAAAAAGACAAAAATGTCAAAGAATGTAACAAAAATGCTAAAACTTAAACTAGAATTAAAAGGAAAACTGAATATATACAAACAAAAGCTTATTCAAAATATTAAGTAATACTTTTATAGTGTATAAATAATGCAAAAATAACATTGCATTAACTTATACATCAGCAGTGTGTGGTGGTGTTATGAAATGAGGAGGCAAAGTCCTCAAAGATTTAAAATTTTTTCATAAATCAAATATAAATGTATGTCCCAGTCACATTTTCTTGGTTAAATAAACATTACGTACACTATCAGAAAAAGAAGAAAAAAGTTGTATTATAGATGATTTTAGATTTAGATTTTTACTTTAACAATGTAATCAATATTCTAATTATTAAAGCCAAGCATGAATCTCATCAAGTTAGTGTTTTTAAGCATTTTACATTTATTCCAAAATAATAAATCAAGGCAGTAACAGTTTAAACAATATATTTTATTTGTGAACTTATGTTCAGCTATTATTTTTAATAGTTAACTTTTAACTATTTATGATTTTTTTTGGATCATCAGTCATCAAAGCTTGGTAAATATTGGTCAAAGACAGAAATTTAGTTTAAAATCACAGCCGAACTTAACCAGTCATATCCAATCATATCGCAATGGAGGCATTGCCTGCTCTCACGTGACTTTCCCCCATTCATTCTCAATTACCCCCCAGCAAACTCACCACACACTTTAGAGGGTCTGTTAAAACTCAATGGGCTCAGGGGAGGCGAGAGAGACATGGGCTCCCACTGTAACTTTACTGGTGTTGCTGTTGGACAGCGTTTCTTTAGAAAAATTACTGATTTTTACACTTTTTAATGTTATATTTTGTAATATTGGCGTTGTTTTATTTTTGTACTACAAATTGTTTTCTCATCTAATATTTTGAAATGGCACTGCCTCCTGCTCCTGACATTCATATATCATATCATCATGAAGCAATGTCTATTTTTCAATAATCCAGTGAAGTTAGTACTTTAAAAAGGTACTTTAGCTCATCATATTTCTATCTTTAAACTATAAATACTGCCCTGCGACTGAGCCCTTACAGGTGTCAACCTAGTTAGAGCTGGTGGGATACTGTGATTTAAGCTAGTCTAGCCAGAGCTTGTTTCATCTTAAACTTATAGACCGTCTTGACCACCTTAGCATGACCTAGCATTATAGGGGTGATGTTGATTATATTGCATCTTTTTCTTCTCTTTTAGGGTCTGAGCTTTGTTCATATGAGTTACCTGGTCATAAGTACCCAAGCCTTCCAGAGCGCTTCGAAAAGTGTCCCAAACTTCCAGTCCCAGAGAGGTATGAAACAAACTCTTGACAAACAAACTCTCCCTGTAAAGCACAGCTCTTTTCTCTCTTGATCTGTCCTCTATCCTCTGGCCTTTTCTATCTCTGCAGCAAAGCTCTTCCAGTGTTTAGCCGCTGCACGCCGGTGGATATTTCCTGCTATGCTAAGTTTGCTGAAGCGGTGGTCACGTTTGTCAGTGATAACAGCATGTTAAACAGACTGATTGCCGGGGTGGCGGCCAGCAAAGAGATCATTGTTGGGCTGTGTCTGATGGCGTTAGGTAAACGTTTACTTTCTCTGGCTGCTGCTGCTGCTGCTGAGGCTCATTTGATTCCATTTTCTGATTATGTGTTTATCTGTAAAATTAGTTGAAATGGATAATTACGGTTCATAATATCCACATCAAATCAAGGCTAATTAAGTTCTACACTATTAAGCATTAACAAACAACTATCTAAATCTAAGGTGCACCATTGTAATTATTACAGTATTATGAGATACCAGAAGAAGGCTGAAGTATTTTGTCCTCTCTTTAAGATGACATGAAACAGCATTTACAACACTTTTAAGTTTCATATTCCAATGCATTTAGATTATGCTTAACTACTAATTGTAGTTTAGTCTGGAGTCTTCCTCTAACTGCTGATCCTGTTTTGTGCATGCTGCAGTTTTGTCCATGATCCTCATGGTGATCATTCGTTACATCTCTGCTGTCCTGGTTTGGATCCTCACTGCACTGGTGGTTCTGGGTTCCCTGGGCAAGTCTGCTTTCTCTGCTCTTTTCTCACCTCCCAAGCTGAGAATGACATCCTTTCTTTCTTCATTTGCACATCCTAATCTTGAGTGTAGAATAGCACATTCAGATTAGAACAGTTTGGCCACTTTTTTATTTTATTTTATGTTGTTTATTAAATTTTTTTTAAATAATATTTAAACATTTATTTTGCTCTTTTATTTTGTTTGATTTCATTTTATTTTTCTATTTTGCTTTGTTCTATTTTCTTGTTTATTATTATTATTATTATTAGTTTATTTTCTATTTTATTTTATTTTCTATTTTTATTCTAAGTAATTGTATTTTGTTTCATTTAATAATGTTGTTTTATTTATTTATTAATTTTTTTAAATATTACTTAATTTATTTTGCTTTGGTCTATTTTTATTGATTTACTAGTTTTTTTTTAATTATTATTATTATTATTATTATTATTATATTTTCTATTTTATTTTCTATTTAATAATGTTGTTTTATTTTTTATTTTTTGTTTGTTTTTTAAAATAATTTATTTTGCTCTATTTTATTTTGTTTGATTTTATATCATGCATTTTATTTCATTTTATTTTTCTCAAACTGTATATTTTTTGCCAGGTTTCAAAAGTACTAAACAGTTATCTATCTTAATACCGTATATTATAATGATTTGATGTCTGATTTTACTTCAGGAAAGAGATTCTGTTTGTTGTAAATAGTATTTTTGCTTGAAAAACAGACTAATCCGTATAATATAACTGTTCATATAATCATATTGACTATCAGCCAGAATTATGTGTCTGTTCCAAAGGGATGCACAGTAATGCAGTCCCACACAAAGTTGAATCATCATTAAAAGTGTGGGTTTTATTCTAAGCTTACACCTGTTTTTGCAGTGTTGAATGTGAATATGACATCTGTTCTTGGCTTTTCTCAGGAGGTACCAGCGTTCTGTGGTGGTTGTACATAGACTATAGAATGACAATGAATGAGACCATGACTAAAGATCTGAGGGAAACAGAAGAACCCAACGGTGGCATGAAGACCACCAAAGACCACGCTCAAGGACTGCTCATCTACGCCGTTTCAGCGACCGTGTTCACTGTAAGCCCTCAGAGAAATGGAAAGTGAAATATGAAAGAGATCCCGGCTGGTGTTTTTGCTGTGTCATGCTGCCAATTTCCACCTTTCTGCTCCTGCAGGGAATTTTGTTGCTTCTGATGTTGTTTATGAGGAAGAGGGTGGCTCTGACCATCGCCCTGTTCCACGTGGCGGGAAAAGTGTTTATCCACCTGCCGCTGTTGGCTCTGCAGCCCTTCTGCACGTTCCTCGCTCTTTCTCTGTTTTGGGTCTACTGGATCATGGTCCTCCTCTTCCTCGGCACCACTGGTGAGATGAAGCTTCCTGTGGGTTTAAAAAAAAAGAAAAAAGAAACTTCTTTCATCAGTTAGGCTGCGTCCCCCTGTTTTTCCAAACTGTGTTTGTTACAGAATTGTTTATCAAAGTCTGCTTTCAATGTATGGAGAAAAAACAGCATTCATTTTTATTGAAGAAAGAAAGTCATGACTTAATGATGTCAGACGTCTCATTATTTTTGCTTGAAATATCCCTTAAACAACTAACTTGAAATCTAATTGCACGTTCTATAATGGATCTGCTTTTTGAGTGCAAAATATACACAATAGTGCAATAGTCGGATGCATGGAGTTTAACTTCTTCATTTTGTTTTTATTGAAGAAAGAAAGTCATGACTTAATGATGGGTAAATGATGTCAGACGTCTCATTATTTTTGCTTGAAATATCCCTTAAACAACTAACTTGAAATCTAATTGCACGTTCTATAATGGATCTGCTTTTTGAGTGCAAAATATACACAATAGTGCAATAGTCGGATGCATGGAACAGTTTGGTCATTTGAAGAATTTTTTGTTTATTTTTATTTGATTTTGTTCTGTTTTCTTTTATTTCATTTTTTTAATATATGTTTTATGTCATTTTTATTTTGTTCTGATTTATGTTGTTCTTTTTGTTTTCTTGTTTTTTTTAATTTTATTATTTTGTCAATGCATTCTTTGCCAGGTTTTAAACATATTAAAAAAGTTATCAATCCTAATACTGTACATCATAATGTTTTGATGTCTGATTTCACTTCAGGAAACATATTCAAGATAATAAGTTTGTTATTTCTGTTTAAAAGCAGTCTGCTATCACTCATCATGTAATTATATTTGGTTGTCCCTTAAATAACTTATGAATGCATACTTTGTAGTACAGATGTGCAAAAGGAAATATTAACAATTTTAGGAATTGCTTTGCTTTGCATTTTTCGCAGACGTAATGGGTACAAGCCTCAAAATAGTCTTCTGTTCAAGTCATTTAGTACAGATAACGAAGGACATTTACGTACTGCAGCACAAATTAAGTGACTTTGCATGGCCATCTCTTTCTCATTTTAAATGTGTAATCTCAGGCTGCAGCTTGTACACTCGTGTCCACAGGGAACCCGGAAAAGAACGAGGATACTGGCCTGGTTGAGTTCAGGCTCACAGGAGCGCTGCAGTACATGACCTGGTACCACGCAGTGGGACTGATCTGGATCAGTGAGTTCATCCTGGCTTGTCAGCAGATGACCGTAGCCGGTGCTGTGGTAACCTACTATTTCACAAGGTCTGTATTTTTAGTGAAAACGCCCTCAAATACCACTTTTCTTGTTAAAGGTGATGTGGTTAATATATTTTGAAAATATTTCCTTTGATCAGATTTTAAGTCTCTTGTTGGTTGATTTTCATGAAGTTGTGGCACTTTCAACATTTCTGTCTGCTTGAGTTTGCTTAAAGAAATAATTTACCCAAAATGAAAATTTGCTAAAAATATACTCACCCTCAGGCCATCCAAGATGTGGTTAAGTTTGTTTCTTAATTAGAACAGATTTGGAGAAATTTAGCATTACATCACTTGATCATCAGTGGATCCTCTGCAGTGAATGGGTGCCGTCAGATTGAGAGTCCAAACAGCTGATAAAAACATCACAATAATCCACACAACTTCAGTTTATCAATTATTGTCTTGTCTATGTTTGTGATAAATCCATCATTAAGACATCTTAATTTTAAACACGCTGCTTCCGGCTAAAATATGTGTCCTTCAGGCTAAAATGATGGACCTTTCGCTTCACAAGACTGGAGTCGTCTGGATTATTGTGATGTTTTTATCAGCTGTTTGGACTCTCATTCTGACGGCACCCATTCACTGCAGATGATCCATTGGTGAACAAATGATGTAATGCTAAATTTATCCAAATTTGCTCCAATGAAGAAACAAACTCATCTACATCTTGGATGGCCTGAGGGTGACTACATTTTTAGCAAATTTTTATTTTTGGCTGAACTATAAGCCTATAATTGTACTTGTCTTCAACTAATCCTGTATTCATGAAGTTGTTCTTGAAATAGCTCACAGTTGCAACCTTGAAAGAAGACTGCATTTTTTTGCAGTAATTTATTTCATATCCATGCAGGGACAAAACCAAACTCCCGGTGACGCCCATCCTGTCATCAGTGCTGCGGCTGGTGCGGTATCACCTGGGCACTGTGGCCAAGGGCTCCTTCATCATCACCCTCGTCAAGATCCCGCGCCTCATTCTCATGTACATCCACAACCAACTCAAAGGAAAGGTAGGGAGGCAGCTCGCTTTACGTGTCCTTGGGTTGTTGGATCTAAATTGCAAATCTCTCTCGTTGCAAAAATCTTAACTGATGTCATGCATATTTATGCTTATGGCATACAGTTTTCATTAGGACAGGAAAGTTCCTATGTAGTGTTTTTGGGACAATTGCATACACAATTAACTAATATTAGGACGTTTTTTAGGAGTGTTATGCTAGTATTATATGCTAAATATGGGTTTTGTATTTAAACATTTTCATGGTTGAGAATTTTCAATATTTTTAATGATTTTATTTTAGTTTTCTGTTTTCACGGTTAGTAATTTCATTGTGTTTTTTGTCATTTTTATCAGATTTTTGAATGCCTTTATAGTTTTTATTGATTTTTATTTCTTAGTTTTAGTTATTTTAATACTTCAGGTTAAAATAAAATAGGTTTTTCTTTTTTCTTTTTCTATTTTGTTTTATTTTAGTTGATGTTTATTTTATTTCAAGAAATAAAAATCTTTTGTGTTTACTAATAAATAATGCACAATAAAATCACTAAAATAAATAGGCTCAATTTTGACTTGCAGTTTTTAAGAATAATGCAATGGCTCAAAGCTAAGTGTAAAAATATATTGAATTGGCTTTTGCTTTTTGAATCAGCAGTCAGGTGATCATTACTTTACTTGTCTGAAAATGTTCTTCTACATACTTATTTTGGTATTATCTTGGTGTGTTGGGTGGGTATCTTTTGAAGTTAATGCCGAAAGCTATTTATTACTGTCCTCTTGGGTTCCACTTAGGTGACGTATCATTTACTTGATATATGGCTGGGGATCTTGGGAATATAATGAACTCTAATAGATAACAGTGCCAGCTTTATAGAGGCAGATTTGGAGCATTAAGCAAGAGGCTGACAAATGTGCATCAGACATGCACTGTGGAAAACGTTTGCGCTCGTTCTGATTCTGTTCCAGGAAAACGCTTGTGCACGCTGCATGCTGAAGGCCTGTATCTGCTGTCTGTGGTGTCTGGAGAAGTGCCTCAATTATTTGAATCAGGTAGGTTAGTCGATGGATAACTCCTACTGTGCAAATTGAAGTAGAAATTGTAGCTCTTTTTGTTTGATGTATTAATTCTTGCGATCTGTTTCTAGAATGCATATGCGGCGACGGCCATAAACAGCACCAGTTTCTGCACCTCGGCCCGCGATGCCTTCGTGATCCTGGTGGAAAACGCTCTTAGGGTGGCAACCATCAACACCGTTGGAGATTTTGTTCTCTTTCTGGGCAAGGTGAAGGACAGATGAGTTTTGATAGTGGTTGTCAAGTATTTAAAAAAAAAAAGATAAAGGCAGCCAGCTAAACTGTTATTTGAATAGTGCAGTTTTATTTTGCATGCTGACATACACTACTGTTCAGATATACTGTTTTGGGGTCAGAAAGATTTTATTTTTATGTTTTTGCTATAGCAAGGCTGCATTTATTTGATTAAAATACAGTAAAAACAGTAATACTGTGAAATATTATTGCAATTTTAAATAACCGTTTTCTATTTTAATATATTTTAAAATGTAATTTATTTCTGTAATGCAAAGCTGATTTTTCAGCATCATTACGGCAGGCTTCAGTGTCACATGATCCTTCAGAAATCATTCTAATATGCGGATTTGCTGCTCAAGAAACATTTCTTATTATTTTCAATGTTGAAACACTAATTTTATTGTGGAAACCATGATACGTTTTTCCAAGCTTATTGATTGATGAGTAGGAAGTTCAAAAGAACAGCATTTATTCATTTTTTCTCTTTATTTTCTCTTATCCAAACAGTTTTTATAGTATTGTATCATAGTTTCCACATAAATATGAAGCAGCAAAAACTCTTTTCAATATTAATAATAAGAACATTTTCTTGTCACATTTTGGTCAATTTAATCTCATCATTTCTGAATAAAAGTATTAATTTATTTTAAAAAAAATCTCACCCCCAAAATTTTAATGGTAGTGTGTCTTTTTTTTTTTTTTTTTTTCCCTTTCCCTATATTTTTTTTTTTTGCATATGCGGCGACGGCCATAAACAGCACCAGTTTCTGCACCTCGGCCCGCGATGCCTTCGTGATCCTGGTGGAAAACGCTCTTAGGGTGGCAACCATCAACACCGTTGGAGATTTTGTTCTCTTTCTGGGCAAGGTGAAGGACAGATGAGTTTTGATAGTGGTTGTCAAGTATTTAAAAAAAAAAAGATAAAGGCAGCCAGCTAAACTGTTATTTGAATAGTGCAGTTTTATTTTGCATGCTGACATACACTACTGTTCAGATATACTGTTTTGGGGTCAGAAAGATTTTATTTTTATGTTTTTGCTATAGCAAGGCTGCATTTATTTGATTAAAATACAGTAAAAACAGTAATACTGTGAAATATTATTGCAATTTTAAATAACCGTTTTCTATTTTAATATATTTTAAAATGTAATTTATTTCTGTAATGCAAAGCTGATTTTTCAGCATCATTACGGCAGGCTTCAGTGTCACATGATCCTTCAGAAATCATTCTAATATGCGGATTTGCTGCTCAAGAAACATTTCTTATTATTTTCAATGTTGAAACACTAATTTTATTGTGGAAACCATGATACGTTTTTCCAAGCTTATTGATTGATGAGTAGGAAGTTCAAAAGAACAGCATTTATTCATTTTTTCTCTTTATTTTCTCTTATCCAAACAGTTTTTATAGTATTGTATCATAGTTTCCACATAAATATGAAGCAGCAAAAACTCTTTTCAATATTAATAATAAGAACATTTTCTTGTCACATTTTGGTCAATTTAATCTCATCATTTCTGAATAAAAGTATTAATTTATTTTAAAAAAAATCTCACCCCCAAAATTTTAATGGTAGTGTGTCTTTTTTTTTTTTTTTTTTTCCCTTTCCCTATATTTTTATTTTTTATTATTATTTGTCAATAGATTTCAGTTTTTTACCATCCAGCAAAACCATTACTTATTGCTTTCTATTCATTGCAAGTTTGTAATTATTCTTGAACTCCTTTTTTAATTCAGTTGACTCATATGAAAATATTTTTTTATGAAGTGAGTCCAGATTTAGTTTTAGATTTTCTATTGAAGATAGTTTAAAAACCTTTTGTGAAAATGTTTTTTTTTTTTCATATTTTGCAACATTTTATCATTTTTCTCACCACAATTACTACATGTTTAATTTGTCAATTTTTGTGTCCTTTAAGCTAACAGACATGCACTAAAAGCCTCAAGAATAAACAATAAATTTAGACCAGCATATGGTAGTTTAACCTGGTTTATGCTGGTTGTGTTGGTGTGCCTTGACTAGTATACCTATGTTAACACAATTTAAACGGTTAAGCTACTTCACCATCTTATTTATGAAGCTGGATTACCAAGGAGGAAGCCTTGATGGATGAACTAGTTAAGAAGCCTAAACAACACATCAGCATCCCATGCTGGAGACCAGCTATGCTCGACTTTTCTGCATGCTTTTTCGTATGTTTTATACCCAGTAATTGAGCTTTTGCATATTTATCCCCGTGCAGATCCTGATCGTGTCGTGCACGGCGTTCACTGGCGTGTTAGCGCTGAACTATCAGAGAGATTACACCGAGTGGGTCCTGCCGCTCATCATCGTGTGTCTGTTCGCGTTCCTCGTGGCACACTGCTTCCTGTCCATCTTCGAGATCGTGGTGGACGTGCTCTTCCTCTGCTTTGCCATCGACACCAAATACAACAACGGCACACCTGGGAGGGAGTTCTACATGGACAAGGCCCTGATGGTGAGTCACTGCTGAAGAGAAGGTTGCAGCCTATCTGTGCAATTCTCTCCTTCTGTCTGCTGTTGGATCAGAACACCATAAATAGTCTCAGTGTTGAGAGCGCACTTGCCATCTGAGTCACGTTTCTGTTTTTGTGTTGTAGCTTCGTTTGTCTTTTGAATGCAGGCTCTCTGCTGGCCTGGATGCGTTAATATTTTAAGATTCAGATGGTGTCCCAGATATTCTCTTTGGACAACTTTCAACTTTTGTTTTGAAAAGCTTGTTGATTTTTCAAGGGGAAAAAACTCACAAGGCTGGATTCTTGTGCGCTTTCTGCTTTTCACATAGTCAGCCAAATCGTGTAGCCAACAGCTTTGAGACATCAAAGGAGAAGGCTTGAGCCTTGAGGTGCTGCACAGAATCACGGCCCTCAGAAATGCAAAGTCGCTAGCAGTAAAGGTTGTAGCACAGCAACAGACTTTGGAACATGTCAGCTTGTTCTTTCTTAGAGCTGCTTTGGGTAAAAATATCTGTTCAGTCTGCAGTTACTGGCTCCATTTCAGCACGTTTTCGGTGGGAAAGCTGTTTACCAGCTGCACGCTGAGGAACTGTAGCCTACTCTGCTTGAAGATGGTCTTCTGGTGTAAGGAATGTAGAATAGAATTTGCAATTGTTATGAAAGCGATCTTCTATCAGTTGTGTTAGTGATCTGCTAATGATGACATATTTATTTAGCAAAATCATCATTCTGTAAGGAAAAAGTGGAAATGATGATTTGGTTAACAGGAAAAACTACACTAAAAACTTGTAATAAATCGCAATTATAATAAAACAAAGATATTGGTGTGTGTTGATTTGGTTAACAGGAAAAACTACACTAAAAACTTGTAATAAATCGCAATTATAATAAAACAAAGATATTGGTGTGTGTTTTACAAGAAAATACTATTTCTACTTTGAAAATTTATTACACATTTAATTCAATGTGCTACTTGCCATTTCTTTATAATTAATTTGTAATTTTATTTTTGTGCAATTTCCGATTGAATTTTTTTCTACACAATATTTTGTTTCCAGTGTAAATGCTTTTAAAGAATTATTAAAAAAATAAATAAAATAAAAAACGGCTAAAAAACAACATTTCAGAGATTTTCCAAATAAAATATCTTACTGTAAGCATTTCTTGCAAGGCAATTTGCATCAAACAGACATTTAACCCAATTTTTTCTTAAATTAAGCTTTAAATATATTTAGACACATTTTAAGACCATTGCATTTGCTTTTGTACTTTAATAATATTTTTATATTTTTCATATTCCCCCAAATTGTCATCAGATAATGAATCCAGATTATCCAGATGAATTATTTTCAATGGATATTTATGTATTTAATTTACACATAACTTTGTGAATTTATACACGTTGATAGTATGTTCTGTCTTTAATTGTCTTTAATTTATAGTGATTAAAAAACAGTTACAGTAAAAATTGCAATAACAAATTACCCATAATATATATTGTGTGTATATATATATATACACACACACACACACACACACACACACACACATTCTCCGACTGAGAAATCAAACCTAGTGTGACGACAGCCTCTAGGAAGCTGCTGTACTGGACTATAGTTTGATTTATTACTTTCCTCTCCTGCAGGAGTTTGTGGAGAACAGCAGGAAGTCAATGGCGGTGGAGGAGCGGGGGCGCAGCAAGCGCGCCCGTCCCAAGGAAGAGGTAGAGTTGACGGAGGTTAAGGCCATGGTGAGTGGTGACGTGGGCGTGGCAGAGGCGGAGTGGCAGGCCTTGCAGGAGTTCCACCTGTACTACCTGCTGCTGTGTGTGCTGATGGACTGGGCCCTGTCGGAGCACACACTGGTGCTCTGCCTCACACAAGACATGATCATCTTCCTGTCTGTCTGCCTGCCCACCTCCACCCTCTTCTTCCTGGTCACATTGCTCCAGAACACGCCGGTGGCTGCTGCTGCTGCATGCTGACTAACGCTTCCTCACCTCCTTCATCCATCTATCATTTCATCTATCCTTTCTATGCATCGCACTAACAGAGCATGAACTTCTATTTTTCTATCTGTGGATTATTATTATTTTTTAAAATCTTTTTTCATTCCTTTCTTGCCTCTTCTTTTTTATTGACTGTCTTGAACTCATATGGCATCTATAAACTGTACTTGTATATCCGTTGCCTTAAAATCACCATGTTGCTATTTGGAGGAAAGATAATTGAAACTGCCAAGCTGGAAAAACAAGAGAAGTAGAGAAAAGGAAAGACATTATCTCTCACGCTGATGGTCATATTTTCCACAACTCCCAATTAGCAAATTAGCTGATAACCACAAGACTCCTTACTTTCTGGATAAACAATGGCAAATTGTGCCGTTTCACCCTCAACATTATAAGTGGGTCTGGAAGAACACAGTTTGTTTGGTAGCATAAGATTAGGACTGACTGTATATGGGTTGTTGACAAGAAATGTTAATCATTTCTGTGTGACGTTCCTCAAATTGACTAGTCAGTGTATTGTAGGATGATTAGTCAGTTTGAAAGAAAACCATCTGACCCTGATCACTCAATAATTGACAATTCATGCTTTATCTAAAGGGATAGTTCACCCCCAAAATTAAAATGTTGTCATTAATTACTCACCCTCATGTCATTCCAAACCCATATGTCCTTTGTTCATCTTCGCAACACAAATTAAGATATTTTTGATGAAATCCAAGAGCTTTCTGATCCTGCATAGACAGCAACGCAATTGACATGTTCAAGGCCCAGAAAGGTAGTAAGGACATCGTTAAAATAATCCATGTGACATCAGTGGTTCAACCGTAATGTTATGAAGGGCTCCACTTTCATTTGATGAGCACAAACATTCAAAATGTCTGCTATGGGAGTATGTATGTTTGGTAAGCGGGGAAACGAAATTCTGCAGAAAGGGTGGATTTTTTTTATGGCAACAACAAATGGACATGTTCAGTTATCCACTGTAAATACGACTGTAATTCCACTCAGCTGTAGGGGACTCAAAAGTCTCAAAAATACACAAAACTACATGCAATTGCTTTAGAAGTTCATGGTCATTTTTAAAAGTGCACATTTGTCAACTACCCATATACTTTCCATGTTCCTGAAATTCTGTTACTATGAATAGTGTCGATGTGTTTTAGGGCTGAGAATCTGGTTTCAAGACAGCCTTTAACATCCATCATAACAGCCTCTCCATATGCATGGATATGCATGCTTCTCACACCTGCTTTTTTGTGATGCCATTTTATGTTTTTAACCCATTTTTTGGCATTCTGCTGCTTGAAATTGATTGAAGTGGACTAACTCCTCCAGATCCAGATCAGTTGACTGGTTGTTGGTTTGTTTGGGAGTAAATAAGACTAATAACGTGTTTCTTTCCTGTAGGCTCCCGGGACAAGCTCTGCTTGACCAAAATCAGCCCATGGGACTTTTTAAAGACATTCCAAAATGTTTATTTTTACCAATGTGTAACATGTTTACTATGGTTTCACTCCAGGGAATACAATATTTTAATAAGAAACTGTAAAAAAATGAAATAACAATGTAATGAAGCACTTTATATTGGAGCGCTGCATATTTTAAAAAGCCTGATGCATTTTTCGTAGTGATGTCCTTTTTATAAGACTAAAAAAAAAAAACAGTTGCCATCTAGTGAAACACAGTATTAATAATATCTAGAATCACTGTTTTTATTATGTCAACTTTTCATAACAAACCTTTTTTTAATTGGTTTTCTTTGCGTTTATGAGAACCCCACATACTGCAGTGCAGCACTTGTTCTTTTTGTCTCATTTAATTCAAATAAGGAAGCATCTACGCTTTTTATTTCTTCATTAGCAAAAAAGAAAAAAAAAATGCTCGGTTGTGTTATTTTACTAAAATAACGTTACCATGCCTGAAAATGAGGCATGAACATTTACACTTGTGTGTAAAAAGGTTGGTTGGTTTCCCTCCAGTGGTGGTAATTTTAGTTTGTTTCTGAGTTGCGATAAAACTGTAAAAGTCCAATTTTCCTGCTGTGACTGTTAGTGCTGATAGAAACTGGGTCTGGTTACCTTAAACTGGGAGGAAGACATTAATGGTTTCTGACTACAATCCACAGTTGCTGTAACTATGAGTATGAGTGACATTACAACAAAAAGCACATGCAAACAATAACAGTTCAGTTACACAACAAGACGATTGGAATGGTTATGCTTTTTTGATTTTCTCTTTTGCTCACCAAGGCTGCATTTATTTGATCAAAAATATAGTAAAAACTGTTATATTGAAATGTATTACAATTTAAAAGAAATGTTTCTATTTTAATATATTTTAAAATATAATTTATTCTTATGATGGATTTTCAGCATCATTGCTCCAGTCTTCAGTGTCACACGATCTGTTAGAAATCATTCTGATATGCTGATTTGATGTTCAGGAAACATTTCTTATTATTATCAATGTTGAAAACAGTTTAATTGCTTAATTTTTATTGTGGAAACCATGATTACATTTGACCAAGTTTCTTGATTGATGAATAGGAAGTTCAAAAGAACAGCATTTATTCATTTTTTTATCTAATCATTTTTTTCTAATTCAAACCTTTTGTATAGTAGTGTATCATGGTTTCCACAAAAATATGAAGCAGCAAAACCTATATTCAACATTAATAATAATGAGAAATTTCTTGAGCAGCAAATCAGCATATTAGAATGATTTCTGAAGGATCATGTGACACTGAAGACTGGAGTAATGATGCTGAACATTCAGCTGTGCATTACGGGAATAAATTACATTTTAAAATGTATTAGTAATATTTTACAGTATTACTGGGTTTAATGCATTTTAATCAAATAAATGCAGCCTTGGTGAGAATAAGAGATTCTTTCCAAAAATGTAAAACTGTAATAATTCCAAACATGTGATGTGTATCTAGGAATGGTTTGTTATCTTCAGAGCTAATTCAAAACAATTCATCCTTCAAAGAAACACAAGGCTACTCCTGTTCGTAAATCAGCAACGGGGCAATTCTGGTGCTGCGACGTGGCTTGGACATTGTCTTTGGTTGTTAAAGTAACATGACTTTGCCTCACTCAACAGAAATTAAATGCATGAGCATCCCTGATGTTGATCCACAGCATAAAGCACTGATCTCTCCTTGGGTGCGATTCTTCATCCAACCTTTAGGGAGAAATGTGCTAATTTGAGCTTTTACATAGTTGTCTTTACAGCACAATATTTGTTCTCTTTCACTTTGATTCTTTGCAACCAATGGAGAGTTTGGTCTTTATCTAGCAAGATGTCTAGGGGCACCGACTTTAATATCCGCATCAAACTTAAGTCTTCCTACTCATGCAAAGTATCTTGAAAGGAAACATAGTTTTATTTTCTGCTAGACAGAGCAGCGGAAGAGGAGAGTCACATGAAACTTGCATTTTGCCTTAACCAATCGAGTGAATGTCGCCCCCTGCTGGATTACATAGACTAGTTGAGTGCAGAACAGAAAGAGCTCATAAGCCTTAAACAGATCTAACCATTCACAGTAATTTAACTAACCCATCGAATGCCCGAACGTGTTCGGTCTGGCTGAGGAGAATATATATCATTTATTTACGCACAGAGGAATCTGCAGTCTATTGGTTTTTGTTTTCTAACAAATGTCCGACTTAGCAAAATTGATGTGTGCCGTTTTTGTATGGATGTTTTGAACGTCATGTTACATATTGATAAATATTGACTGAGGAATAGTTTTTTCCTTTATCATTTTTATTCCATGTTTTCGTGTCTTGCATTGGAGGGAAATGTTGTTAATTATCTTACAATAAGGAGATTTTTGGGGAGGGTTCAGAAATGAACACAGTGTACCTATGAGATATTATGAGCATGATTAAAGAAAAAAAATCTTAAGAGATTAAACATTTGCCACACAAAACTTATGCTGTAAGCATGTTAAATATTGCACTAAGATGGCATACATTAAACACCGAGATGAATTAATGATAGCTGTAAAACATTTATCGTTAAAATAGTCTTATAGCGCATTCAATATAGAGATGTTTCATAAATGTTTAAAGAAAATCTTCTCTGTCAACAAAATTGTCTTTTAAATGCTTGACGTTGCAGTTTCTGGTTACGCAACCCATAGTTTTATCAGGTAACATGAACTTGATGACTGAACAAGTAGGTTGTGTTTTAAAGATGAATGGTGGAACTTGCCTTTTAGGGTGAATCTCACAAAAACGTCACCCCAAAATCAAAAGAAAATTTTTTTTTGCATAAAGAAAATTAGAACCATTAAAGTTATTTGTAATTGTGACATTTTCATGAAAATCTGAAGGGAAATGTGCTTAATTTACACTACTGTAATTATTTAAAAAAAAATGTTTTGCCTATTACTATATTATTAAAAAATAATTTGTGTAATTGAACAATTTATGTAATTTAGTTTAACAGCATAAAAATACAATTTAAAACACACACACACACACACACATATATATATATATATATATATATATAACATTACAGTACATATACACTACAATGCAGTAATGATGATTGTGCTTATTTTTACAATAATGTCAACAATGCAAAAAGAAATCTAAAAATGTTTTGTTTATGCAAAAAAACAAAAAGGTTTTGTGAGATACAGTGGGTACGGAAAGTATTCAGACCCCCTTAAATTTTTCACTCTTTGTTATATTGCAGCCATTTGCTAGATGCGGAACTAAGATCAGCTAAGATCAGTTTTTTGGACTCAAAGGGTTTGAACTTAGGGATTTGGACCGGAAAACTGACCTTACAATGGGCATTTACTGCCTGAGAAGGTTTTTTTTTTTTTTTTACGGACTCCTGTGTCATATTCACTGGAACAGGATCTTTTTGGCCTCAGACATCATCTTTGGCTCACAACTCCACCTTATATTGCCAAATGTGCACAAAAGGAAATGTAAGAAGTGCACAAACTCTCTCTTATGCTACCTGGTGGAAAACCGGTTGGCTTTTGTTTTTGTTCACAGCCTTTTTCTTCTTTCTCTAAATCACTGAAAGCATCTCAGTAACAGCCGTGACTTCTCTAGTCCTGTCAGTGTGTATTAGAAAGAGACAGATGAGCTATGCTTAGAGGCAAGCTAGTAAACCCATAACCACTGTATACACACACACACACACACACGACCTGCATGCTCCTGACCTGGGACTTTTCTAACTCTTTAAAACAATGAGCCATTTTTGTAGGAACGTGAACTGTTTGGCATTAGAATACATGTGACTTAACACTGATAGAACAATAGCTTTATTATGCGACAAGCCACTGTTTTAATTTTTTTTTCCCGAGATGAGATTGTGAGTCTATTTCTCTTCATTTTGGGAAACTGTGCTTCTGATCGTGTCACACGGGGGAATAGGCCGATTCTGTTATCGGATACAGTCATGGATAGGCAATACATCAGTTTACTCCTCTGGTGTGATGTTAGCTATTAGCTCTTACCTGCAGTAAAGTTGTTTGTAACATTGAACTAAGTTTTTGTTGATTTGTTTGATTTTTATATTTATGATTTCATATGTATCCTGTTTTTTAAAGTAATAAAATGGGGGGAAAAATGACAATGTTTCTTCAGATGTGTCAGATGTTCGAACAGACTTCACCCTGGAAAGCTGAAGTGAAAGTTTATTTTTTAAAGTTTTTTTATTATGTGCATTTTTTGGCTTTATATCATATTAGTCTGTGAACTGTGCATGATGCTGATAATATAGGCATGCATGTGATATATATACAGTAGAAGTGCAGTAGAAAATCTTAAAAAAAAAAAAAAAACATAATAAAAGTCTCCAATTTAAAAACAAATATTTGCTGAAGAAATTACATGTACACTACCATTCAAAAGCTTGTGGTTGGTAAGTTTTCTAAAAAGTTGTTGAAAAAAAGTCTTCTCATCAATGCTGCATTTGTTTGACAAATACAGTAAAACAGCAATATTGTGAAGTAATGTTACAATGTAAAATACCTGTTTTCCGTTTTAATACATTTTAATTGCTGTGATGGCAAAGCTGAATTATTTAGCATCATTCTAATATACTGATTTGCTGCTAAAAAGATTTCTTATTATCAATGTTATAAACCGTTATGCTGCTTAATATTTTAGTGGAAAACTTGACAAGCCTTTACTATCACTTTTGATCAATTTAATGTGGCCTTGCAGAATTGAAGTATTAATTAATTTATAATTATACATATTACTGACCCCAAACTTTTGAACAGCAGTGTAGTTGCTTATGCATATCAGTCCAAATAAATAGGGCCTCAACATGTCCAATACTAAGACCAGTGCTGCTTTCTTGCTGATAAAATGACCATTTTGGTCAAACCATTTATGCAGTGTCTTTGCTATCATTTCCTCACCTTCATATCATTCTGATAAAAGCACTAAAAAGTTGCTGATGGACAGATTTGATTTTATTTTGCAAATGATATTTGTGTTTGGTCTTTTCCTCGTCATATATCCACTCATTATATAGCTTTGGAAGACTTGGAATATGGTTAAATAGATTAATTTATTGTGCCATCTCCATTCACTTTCATTAAATGGAAAAGAACTTATACTTGTGGGTTTGGAACAACATGAGGGTGAATAAATGTTGAGGAATTCTTTTTCTTTAGTGTTTCTCACTCAGCATTCAAGGCTTCAGCACATGCATCAAGAGCTTATGTTTGATGTCTTATACCTCCTCTTCATCCTCACTAGCCAGGGTGTCCATCTCTTTGTCTTTGCACTGGACTTGTTCAGCTTTGTATGCTTTCCGTAAATTCTCCAGCTCTTTAATCTCAGCATGGAGGCGTTCCAGATGTGCGGCGCGACGGTTCTGTAGCAGCTTCATGGGCAGTGGGTTCATATCGTTGAAGGCAATGCTTGTCAGCTTCCTGGGGACGAGAAAGACGAGGTATATTGAGATTGAAACTCCAGCGATGAATTAGCTGCTCTGTTTATTTCCTGCAGAAACCTGTGGTTTGGAAAAACTCTCCCCAAGCCAGCTTTTCTTCATTGTTTTTTTGAAACGATGCCATTCACTGGAAACAGGAGTGAGCAGGTGTGTGCACACAGTATCAGGGGCATACATTTTAAAATAGCCACACCACAGAGGCATCTGACCCATATTCTGTTTCTAACAGATGCAGGCTGCTTTGTTTTTACTATGGCTCAATGAATTATTTATGGTGATGTCTGACTGTTGCAAAAATAACTACACTGTCACTGTCTACAATACCAGGAGCTCCAGAGAGAAACTGAGATCTGTTGAATTAGTAGCACGTTTATGAAGTAATATATTTACTGTATATATATATATATATATATATACAGTTATAACTCTTTTTAAGTGTGTAAAATGTGTTCTAGAGGTTACAATGCTTATTAATATACTGTCCTTTGTTTCTGATCATAAACAATACATTATAATACCTGCTTATATCTTTAAAGAGTGAAGTTTTTAAAAAAAAGTATTGTGGTAAAATTCATTATACTCCTTTAAAGTTGTAACCATGAATAATACATTATATCCTATAGCATAAGGCATGAATACATTTACTGTATAATGCTTTAATACTTTTAGAATGCATCATATGCACAATAATATTACTATTCCATACTGTAGAAGAGCATGTTAGTTGATTATATATACTGTATTCTGTATGTATATTTTATGTTACTCTTGCTCTTTTTTTTTTTACACTCTGTACTTTCTCTCTTGGATTTTCTCTCTTCCATTTGCTATCCTTCGTCTTACCGTCCATCTGCAATGGTGTAGGGGAAGATGCGGAGATACTGGTACATCTCAACACTGTCATCGATCTTTAAGATGATTTCCTCTTTGTATTTGAAAAGAGCCAATGCATAGCGAAATATCACCTGTGAAACATGAACGAGGGATTTGGTTCAATGCTGTGTCCTCGTATTTGGCCTGTAGGCTTGTAATTTTTGTGAAAATGATGGGAAATGTGGGTCTTTTACACAACTGGATTAGGGTCAAAATGAGGGTAATCATATTACAAACAAAACTATTATTATTAGAGACCCAGGTATTGATCTATACAGCATCTCCCCAGAATGCTTTACGGTACCTTGATGCCCTCATACAGGAAGGCGTCCCATACTTTAAACAGTATGCGTGTAGGCAGACTCTCAACGAACAACACCAGAAACCATTCAACAGTGATGAGTGACACGTCTACTTTTAGCGCTTCCAGATGAGCCGTGAGTCGAGGCAGCTTCTCAGACATGAGGTCCTTTAGCACACGCTGGTCGGCCTGGAGAGATTGGAAGAAGAAAGATTGAAAAATATTTCAATACTTGCTTCCAAACATTTAAAAACAGTAGTGTATAATAGTCTGAGACCATACTGAAAATCTGGGATTGAAAACAAAATCTGAACCATTAAAATAAGCAGCAAGTTTTAGGATTAGTGCAGAGTTCCCACCTGACAGCCCACCAGGTCTTTAGTGTAGTAATGGGGAGGCATGATGTAGTCCACAATCACTACCAAGCACCAGAAGGCATCTTCCTCATCTTGTAGTACCAGCAGAGCAATGGCTGCCAGTCTGCATACAGTGGCATCGATGGTGTTATTTACCTTTCTTTTTGCATATAGATATTGTGGCCCTTACAGTAAACCTACACCTAACTCAGAATGTTGTTGATCAACAAATGACCAGCAGATGTCAGTACAATGCATGTTATGGTATTAAATCGTTTGTAGGCAGTGTTCAGCATGGCAGATGAGGCAACTATTACTTTGCATGCCATTTCTGTGTCATTTACCACATAGCTTTGGTAAGCATCGTGAAATTAAGCATTTTGAAGCCATATTTTGCCAGATTTAGCAAAAATCTGTTTTTTTTATATTTTATGTTGGCTCGTGTATTTTATATATTAACACTGAGATTTATGTTCAATATTTAGACTTAAATTAAATGATACATTTAATATATTTATATTAATATAAATGAAATAGTTTAAATTATATAATAATTAAATTTTAACTTAATAAGTGGGGGGGAAAGTAGAGAATCTGAGACCACACTTAAAATCAGCACGTTTTAATAAATAAATGATTTAATAAATCAGATACTGACTTCTTTCAAAAGTTATTTTACATTATATAAGATATTATTAACTATAACTTTGAAATAAATTATATAATATATTTAATACATTTTATATTTAAAATACATTTATTTTAAATGATTAAATAAAGACATTTTTATAAAGTGGTTAGTAGTAAATCTGCCCAAATTTGGCACTTTTTATTTTTTTGCAACATGCATTATATTAAATTATTATATTTTATTTATTTTTATTTTTTATGTAAATTTGTGACCCTGGACCACAAATCCAGTCATAAGTCACACGGGTATATTTGTAGCAATAACCAAAAATACATTGTATGGGTCAAAATCATTAAAGCTTATTTATTCAGCTTTCAAATGATGTATAAATCTCCCTCATCACTGGTTTTGTGGTCCCGGGTCACATTTGGCAAAATTTGGCATTTTTTGTTCTTTGTAACATACCCAATTCCCCATTTTTTTTTTAAAACAAAAGTGGCCTGTTCAGTCTAAAAGCTCTTGTGATAGGCCATTACTTGTACTACTCACATTAGTTCTATAATCACCTCTAATCAAAGCCAATTCTCTTTTTATGTCTATGGAGGCTAATTACCTGTTGAGTCCCTGCACGTAGCCGATGGTAGGGTTTTGCCAAGAGAACGCCTGCAGAACTCTCTCCAGCTTCTGAATCAAGTGGCTTGAAGGAGGGGAAAAGTATTGATTGGAGGTCAGCGTACGATCCAGGTCCAGCTGGATCTGTCTGGGCACCAGGTGAGGCGAGGTTCTGCTCTTCTCGCACAGTTCCTGATAGCGGTCGGGTTGACGATCTTTTAGAGACTTGGTCCTAGTCTGTATAATAAAGCGCCAAACCCTCGCACGGTACTCGCGTGGTAAGCCCGTCCGGAGGAGATTCTTCAGTTCTGTGGATGAAGACAGTTCTCCTTCAGGGCGTCCAAACAGGAGCTGAGCGCAACGAGCCAGCAATGGCCCGTCGCATTCCTCCTGGTTCAGCAGGGCTTGGGATCGGATCTCCAGAGCCTGGATCTTAGCAAGGAGCTTCAGGTCCTCAACTTTGTAGTCCATTGCAATCGTAAATCCATATTCATCGTAATCCCTGTGGAATGTCGGGAACTGTGAGTTCCAACATAAATAGAACTCTGACAAACATTTATATGGGGAAAATGTTTGTGATTTAAGGCCTGCTGACAGCAAGGCTCCACAGACGAAAAGAACAGGGTGAATAAATGATGACAGAATTTGTATTTGGGGTAAACTGATGGGACTGTTTACCTGATTGAGTTTAGTTTGATGGCAGTGCTCAGGTCTGCCCGAACTGCATCCTTAACCACCTTCTTGACCGCTTCTCTCTGCTCTGGATTCAATTCCTTACTCTCCTGGAGCTTCTGGAGGATTCCCAGGTATCTGCTTTCCATCTGACAGCTGTTGGCCTCCAGAACAGCACACTGGCACACACACAGTAACAACACTAAATCCAATTTTCAAACACTTCTTGATGTTTACTATCTCAGATTACCATCACAAATGGCTCTGACCAATTTTAAAGCGCTTATATTATAAAAATGTAATTTCTCTTGATCTTTTGATATGGAAGTGAACACACTCTAACTTTCAAAACACTATTCTCTCAGTTCACAAAGAGCTATTTAGTGTTTAGATTAGCCAATCAGTACAAAGGGTAAAGACAGTAGCAAAAATGTGTCTGTTTTTTGGTGCAAGAAACCTTGACTGAAAAATAATTTACCTTTACTATCAGACTTTGCTCCTGTTCGCAACTTTTTCTCCAAAGTGTCGTCAGATGATAGATCTCAGAGTTTAGGTACTGGTTCTGAGTTTTATATGCCTTCAAATCATCCTGAAATAGAGATATGATCACATTTTGGCTTAGTGTAAAGTTGCAATCATGCTTGGCGCAGTCATTTCAGAAGCATAAAATGCAGATAAACTGCTCATAAATAATTCACATTTATATTATTAGTTATATATTCAAAAGTTTGGGGTTGGTAAGTTTTGTTGTATGTTTTTTTATAGAAGTCTCTTGCTGCATTTATATGATCAAAAATTCAGTAAAAAACAGTAATACTGTGAAATATTATTACAATTTTAAATAACTCTTTTCTATTTTAATGTATTTTAAAATGTAAGTTATTCCTGTGATGGAAAAGCTGAATTTTCAGTTTATTATTATCAATGTAGAAAACAGCTATACTGTGGTACCATACAAAAATTTTTGTGGAAACCATGATCATTTTTTCAGGATTCTTTGCTGATTAGAAAATTGAAAAGCTTTTATTTGAAACAGAATTCTATTTTTACATTTTACATGTTTTTTACTGTCACGTTTGATCAATTTAATGCATCTATCTATCCATCCATCTATCTATCTATCTATCTGTGTCTATATATATATATATATATATA
>NW_015635058.1:262847-265856 GCF_001515625.1 Sinocyclocheilus rhinocerous
CTATCTGTGTGTGTGTGTGTGTGTGTGTGTGTGTGTGTGTATATATATATATATATATATATATGTGTGTGTGTGTATATTTTTTATTATATAGTATATAATAAAATACTACTGACAAAAAGGACAATATTTTTATGTAAATATAGAAAAATATATTGTAATGCCATATATTTGTATGTAAAAATGCTGTATTTTCTCACTTTCAAATTCTCATTCTCGATTGTTAGCTGTTTTAAGGCCTCTGATTGCAGCCCATTGGTGCACTGCTGGTCTTCCCCACAGACTGCTAACTTCTCAGACAGCTTCACTATCACTTCCTGTTTGGCCTGATTCTTGTGCATCAGGAGCTGGACACTCTCCTGGAGTTCGGTGATATGGGCGTCCCTCTGGTTCAGATCCCTCCGTAGGTTCTCGTTCTCTTGCTGCAGGGACTCCAGATGGTCTTGCAGTTCGGCCGCACGCCGCTCGCCGTGTCTGAGGAGCTCCAAGCGCTCCTGCTCTCCCTCAGCGGCTAGAAACTGAGCACAGGTGCGCTTCTCCAGCTGAGCAGCTTCTAGCACCTTATGTAACAGCAACACCAACTCCTGACAACACATACATATGTGACTTTCAGTTGAATAATCTTATATGAGAAGCTGAAGTGGTTATTAACTTTCTCACTTTACCTTCTGCGCTCTGACCTCTTCTGCCAGGTAAAGTTTTTCATGTTGAAGTCGAGATGTGTCCTTGAGCTCCAGTGATGTGGACTTTTCTTTGCTACTCTTTCTGATTGGTGAAATGGTGGAGAGATCTTGCTCAGACCTGGCATTAGCAGGGGATTCTGGGCTTTGAGATGAACTGGATGTGGGAACCGCTAAAGCTAAGGAGGACGGTAGCATTTAAATTTGAAACAATTGTTTATTATTTTTCTAGTGAGAAAGTTGTGGTTCTTACTGGATGTCTTAGATGAGGGTGTTTTTTGTTTGTCAGTTGAGTCATCAATATGGAAAACACTTTGTCTAATTTCCTGTGAGTGCCGGTTACGGAAACTGTGCACTGTGTTCCTGTAAATCAAACATAGAGAAACCACTGAAGAATTGATTAGCAATAATAACTTCATTTTGGGAAAAAAAGGTGAGTACAAAACTTGTTGATGATGCGAAGTGTGTTGTAGATGGTTGCTAGGTGGCTTAAAGGTGACATATCATGAAAATCGGACTTTTTCAGGGTTTAAGTGCTACAATCAGGTCCCCAGTGCATCTACCAACCAAGGAAAAGTAAAAAGGGGCATAATATGTCTCCTATAAATTAACAGAGGACATTGTAGTCTCTAGACATGTCTTGGTCTCTTTAATTTAAGTTTGTAGGGTTTAATTGCACAATGCGCATCTTATTAACCATCAAATAAAAGTCTAATCAAAGTCTACTGGATTATATCTGATAGGCCTTATATCTGAATTTCTAAGGCCTGTAAATTATCAACATGATCAAACTTTTCTGCAAAACCTTTTGTAAACAATCCACTACATTCCTTCAGTCATCTGATTGTTGTCTTTAGTAGAATTCTGAAAACTTTTTAGAAAAATCATGCTAAAATTTTAAGGTTTTTGAGGAATGTTTATTAACATTCATCTCTCAGTCATCATTGTATTGAACTGCATTGTTTTGCATATGTTTTGCTCCAGAATAAAAACTACAAAGCTTTCACAAAACTAAGCAGTTAAATATCATCTATCTTACTTAGAAATATTAGTAAGATTGGGAGATATAGATATAGAGTGACAATTGATATTTTAATGCATTTTATTTATATGCAGTCAACTATACTTCAGAATTTTTCTGATTGTTTTTTTTTTTTTACAGGCTCCTTTGTATGCTTATGTAATCAGTTTAATAATTTTTGACATTGAAGATAATGATGAAATAGTGTTTGACGTGATGTGTTTTATTCCGAAATAGAAGCAACTTCCCACTTTCATTGAGACTAGGGATGTCAACGATTAATCGATGATCGATTAATTGTCGATAAGAGATGCAATCGATTAAAGCTATCGATGGTCGATTAAGTCGTTTAATTTTGGGCTGCGTGCGGCTCATGCGCAAAACACGTGCGAGCTGCTGTGAGTGACGGTGACGGTATATAAATGCATCATCATTCATTCATAATGTACAAATTAAGCTTTTAATGTGATTTAAACTTAATTTTAATAACTTTAATAAAAGTACATTAAAATAGAAACAACACAAAGTTCTTCAACATGGAAAGCAATAGAAATGTAGTAACTAAGTCATTTCCCCAGATAATTCTTTCATATGGGGCTCTGCGCTTTGCAGGGCTGTGGGACACAGGACTTCAGACTAAATCCCCTTTAAATCGGGTGAGAAAGCGGTTATCTGATGTTGTCTAGTATGAGAACCCCTCATAAAACAACGTGGTCACTCCTGTGTATAATAAAATCCCAGGAAATTACGTATATGCTTGTGGGTCTAACTTCCTTAAAATAATAATTCTAGAGAAATTCAGAGAATTACAACACAGCTTTATTGGAAGGCACTGACGCAGACTGTAAGCGTGAACATTTTTCATTTTACCCTAGAAATATCCCATAACACCAGAATCCGTTCTGTGAGAACAGACAGAGTAAACATCATAAGCACATGTACTCACTGCAGCCCAATTAGTGGATGTTTGATTGACATGTTGAGCGGGCTGTTTAATCCAGGTGCAGGCAGACTGGCAGCTTCTTCACCCACCAGGCCAGAAGGTGTCTTCACTATGGGCAAGAAGTCAGCTGTGTAAGAGAAGGCAGTAAAGTATGTTCAGCAGTGGTCGCCGTGATTTTGCCAAGTAAGACATCGTTTGTTGATCCTGGATCAACATTACGGTCCAAAAATATAGACTAAACCCAATCCCTACGACTAAACCTAACCCTACCCATAATTTATTCCTAAAATCAGTGTGAAATGATAGCTGATTAACAAGGGAGTAGAAGCAACTAACCCTGATCGTAAGCCTAAAACTGACATTTC
>NW_015635058.1:265909-285891 GCF_001515625.1 Sinocyclocheilus rhinocerous
AAAACAGTGTGAAATGATAGCTGATTAACAAGGGTGTAGAAGCACCTAACCCTGATCGTAAGCCTAAAACAGATATTTCCTGAAAAGTTATCCCTCAATTCTGATTGGTTAATTGGAATGTTGTTCCAGGATCAACAAGGATGTTGATCCAGGAACATGTTGTACTTGGTGAAATCACGCTTTCAAGCATTCAGCAGCAAACCCACTGTGTTAAACACATCTGATAGATCAGTATAACAACATGCTTTCAGATAATGAGATTTTCTTGTTTCTTATTTGTTTGGTAAGAAAACACATGCAAACAATTTTTAATGCTGAGATCACAGTAAGATTTCAGATATATATATTAGTCACTTTTTATCAATTTAATGAATCCTTGCAGAATAAATGTATTTATTTCTTAATTTCTTTAAAAAGAAAAATAATCTTACTGACCCTCAACTTTTGAATGGTAGAGTAAGAAAAAATAAAAAGCTTATAAACAAAAATAAAGCTTATGCCAGTACAATGTTATTTTTGTTTTCTTCTCTATCTTGCTGTACCTATCTCTTTTCAAATGACAGAACGAAACAATGTTGTTTAGCAGAGAGTGAGGTACATGTCCCAGCATGCCTGGAATTTCTAATAATCACATAAGTGCTGTTTAAAAGATCCGTATGCTAACCACAAGCTAGCATTGAGTAAAAAATAAATAAATATCCATACTGTCTGTCTTTGTCTGGTGATGCAATATTCCAGATTTTCTACAGATTCAGCTGCTCAGACTTTAACTTCCTCATTTTCTGCATTTGACTCTCATTCGACAGCTGTTGCTTAATGCCTGAATACCACAGCTTGTGGTTGGAAGGGGATGGCTGTGAATGTAAGTAATGAGTGTGCTTTTAGCACGAGAAGCCCAACCCTGTATACTTGGATTCCTGGAAATGATGCATTTTGCATTGGAAATTAGAAGAGACAGGGAACAACTTGCAATTAATTCATTAATTAATCCAGTTATCTGCATATAGCTGGTATACACTAAAAAGCAATTAGTATCAAAGTACTGCTGCCACATTTCCACTATAATTGCCAAAAGTTTTGGGTGCCTCAAAAATTAGTTTAAATTACATTTCAGACATCATTAATCATATATTATGTTTTTAGTGACCAAGTGCTTTTATCATTTTCTTTAGTTTTTGTGAGATGTAGTGGATAATGAAAAAGAAAAGATGAATATCAATATCCATCCCACCCTTTTTCCAGAATTGCTAAATGTTTACTTGAAGTTTGCGGATGATTAGCAGTCCTGACATTTCCTGTCTACACACCCTCCTGCTAAGACAGATAACAGAATGTGGGTAGACAATACATGCACAAACTGGCTGGAGACCGTATGAGTCCTGATGATGTATCTACAAACTAAATATCAGACTGAGCTTTTGCAACCTCCTCCTGGGGCTACAGATCATGACTAACTATAACAATGTGGCAGAGTGACGTAGGGCTGGGCAAAAAAAAAAAATCGATTTTTCGATATATCGTTTTTTAAAATGTGGTCGATTCAATATCGATTCTCAAAGGCCACGAATCGATTTTTTTCAATATTTATTTCCGCAAACATTGAACATAAGATTTACGTTAATCTTATTACTAGTCTAATCCACTACCGAAATCGAATCGAATTGGAACATCAGAATCGATACCCAGCCCTAGAGTGACGTGGCATCTGATTGGTCAATCTCAGCAGCTCCCTTGCAGCTAATCTGCTGCTTTCCTCCCTCTATCCTTGGCTCTGCTTCCTGTCTCTGTCTCTGCCCTGTGCTCATAGCCAGAGCCTATAGTTTAGTAACATTGTTTAGTAACAATGGCCTCTATTTTGGGAAATAGTTATTTTATTTTGAACACCAGATGTAGGTGACTAGTTTTGGGTGTAACAACCAGTCAGATTATTGAAAGAAGAATTTATAAAATTTTGAAGGTGAAGTAACTCTAGCAATAAAAATATGTCAGTTATATTTTCAGTTATTTCAGTTTGTTGGCAAGGCAACATTTTTTAACGAAAAAAAAAGTGTTTATACATTATGGTAGTATTTGCTGTATTGCTTTCAATTTAATTAATTAAATTGTATTACAGTAGTTTTTAAAGAGAATCACCTTTGACGATAATGAGATTTACAAAGAAACGAAAACGAACAAAGTTAAATGCAGAGACACATTCTGATAATAAAAATTTAGATACAAATGTGCTTAATTGTCTTGAAAATACTGTCACAATACAAAAAACCCCCAAAAACTTAATGGTCCTAGAATATATTTTAGTAGTCTATACAGTGCTGCTTGAAAGTGAACCCTTTAGAATTGTCTATATTTCTGCATAAATATAACCCAAAAAATCATCATCAGAAGTCCTGAAAGTTGACAAAGAGAACCCAATCAAACAAATGAGATGAAAATATATACTGTCATTTATTTATTCAGGAAAATGATCCAATATTACATATCTGTGAGCGGCAAAAGTATGTGAATCTCTAGGATTAGCTGTTAATTTGAAGGTGACATATCATTATAGTATTTATTACATTTTTAGTTCATTGTTAAGTGCTTTTGACATTTTTACTAGTTTTTAAGGCAACATTTTGAAATTTCATTTATCATCTTTTTTCATTACTATCTTACCAGTTTGAAGGTGAAGGAACTCCTCTGGCAATAGAAACAGTCAGTTAAAACACTATTTTGGTGCACAGATTCCAAGCATTCTGGAATAGTCCTCAAGATCTGACTGGTTCTGATCATCTTTCACTTTCTATTAACTTTGTATCACATGACTGGCCAAACAACTGAACTTTACTTGGAAAAATGAAGTGCATTTACCCTCTGATCATATTTCATAAACAGTGTAATTTCCATAATGCAGTAAATGTTTTTCAGTTTTCATGTAAGCAATGTCGGGTTTCTTTATTACTAAGATGTATAGGCTCTTACCATGGCAGTTGTTTGCTGATGGGGTGCTTTCCAATTTGTGGTTGTCTGGTTTGGATATGGACTTATGTTCAGCATGCTGCTCCCTGTATAATGTACGTTTCAACTGCAGCTGCTGCAACCAGTACATCTGGGCATCCCTGTTAGCTGCCTAAAAACAAAATCATGTTTGAAGACTGTTGAGAGGAAAGTATTGTTGTCTTACTCAAGATGCTTGACTGTTATTCCTCCATATGTAACCCTAATGTGTAACAGTCAAAAGAGAGACTCGAGGGTGATCGTATTTTAAGAATTAAGAAAAAAACATTGACCAATGACCACTAATCAGAACTTTACACTTTATCGAAATGTGTACAGCCAGCAGCCTTTTCTCTCTGTTGATACTCTAGTATGTGGTGCGCGTAATATGAAGTGCAGTCATGTGATCACTGTGCCATTTTAAAGGCATTTTAAAGAAAGAAAGGTTTAGATTCCTCCCACCATTTATACCCTACAATCTCGTTTTTGAAAAGCAACTGACCTTTAGAACCTAATTGCCATAAAAAAAAAATCATAAAACTTGCTTTAACTTTTTTTCCCCCTGGGACATTCCCAGTCACATTGGTATTTATTCAATATTGTTGCAATGAAGCACATATTCCTTCCAATGCTCATTACTGTGGATTAAATAAATAATGAAATAGTTAAGTGTTTATACATAATGACAGTATTTGATGTATTGTCTTCAATGTGCATTATGCCCATTTAAAGGGATAGTTCACCCAAAAATTAACATTCAGTCATTAACTACTATTTAAACTATTTAACAGATTATTTGATTGATGTCCTTACTACCTTTCTGGGCCCTGAATGTGGTAGTTCCCTTGCTGTCTATGCAAGGTCAGAAAGCTGTTGGATTTCATCAAAAATATCTTAATTTGTGCTCGGAAGATGAAAGAAGGTCTTACGGGTTTGGAACAACATGACAGAATTTTCATTTTTGTGTGAACTATCCCTTTAAGTAATAAAACTAAAAGTAGTTTTTAATTAGAATCACCGTTCAGGACAATGAGACTTACAAACTACTACAAAGTTAAATGCACAGACAAATTCTGACAATACAGATTTGTGCTTCAATTTCTTGAAACTACTGTCAATTTGTTTAAGTTTTAGTAATTGTTATGTGCTGTTCTCATTTTTATTAGTTTTACTTTTTGTAATATATAAAGTACTACAATATTATATTTAATTTTCATTTATTTTCAGCTTTAGTTTAAACTTCAGTAAGTAACCAAGGCAGCATTTCAAATTTTCCTTCAAGTTTTATCTAATGTTTAAATTTTATTTTATTTCATTTTGTAGTTAAATAAAATGATTTTTAATATATTTAGTTAACAATAACAGCACTGAAATAGACTTACGTTTCTTCATATAAACAATCATGTAAAATAATCTATAGTTGCCATGTTCATCTAAGTGATTTTTTCACAATTACTGTACCAACCTATCCCAAGCTTGTCGCCCTTTGTTGCTTCACAATTCAAAATTTTTAAAAAATCTGTTATTTCAAACCATGTGATTACATTACCTTGAGAATGACAGTGCGCTCTGGTGTCTGTATGTGAAAGGTTCCTTCCTCTCCCTGCAGCGGGTAACTGAACGTGGCACGAGACAGATCCACCTTACCCAGAGGATTGATATCCTGTGCCATACGGTAGTAAAACAGCTGACAGCTCTTCTCCTCGTAGACAAACCAGCGGGACTTCCAGGCTTTGAGGGGTCCACCCTGCTTGTTGAGGTAGCCACATAATTTAGTGCTGGAAGAAGTGGGTGTCCCTCTGAGAGTGGCAGAGGTCCCATCAGGAAAAGCAGCATGGATCTGGGTGTCATTCTTACCCTGAGCCCCATCTGATCGACCCAAACTCTGTTGTTGGGTCTCGTCAGAGCCGACACACTCATCTGCAGGAGATACGTGCATGTCCGGTGGAGGTGGCGTGCTGGAGCTTCCATCGCTCTCCATCTGGTTATCTAAAGAGAAGAAGTAACATCAGACAAAATGTTCTTCAAGTAATCAAATGACGTCTTGGTAAAAGATTAATATGAACAGTACATTTATTCTATGAATTACATAGCATATTCACGTGTGCAATATTTTATTGACAGTATGTCATAATAGCACCACTGTGAATTCCAACTGTATAATTTCAATCAATTAGTCTGAAATGTGCATCTAAGTCGTGGAATTATTGAATAATAACCCCCAAAATTACAAAATCTTCTTTACTTAAAAATAAAAACAATACTTTTTTTTACTTTTTAAATCTAAAAACATCACATCAGTATGCTCATAGAACTCATAGAAAATAACCAAAACAATCCAAGGTTTTTATTTAGCACAGTGGCTAGATTAACAAATAACCAGACGCCACCCGGCCCACAAATCCCTTATTACCAAATAGACACAAAAAAACTTTTATATTTAACATAATACAATGTCACAAATAACTGTTTTCCAGAGACACAAAATTAAAGCAATTAACCTCAAAAGCTTCCAGGGGTCAAAAAAAAAAAAAAAAGGTGTGGAGGTTAACTTGTCCTTGAGGGCGTCTTGCCCCATATTATCATACTTAAAAAGAAGAAGCAGTAACAGCATGGAGAACCATACATTATGTGGGATACAAATTCCACTTTCAAAAACATTGCACAATGTGCCTATGCACAGCTATTACCTCATTTCAGTTTCCACATATGAATATTTCACAATTACATATCACCAGCGCTCATTAATGTACAACTCCAGGTAATTCTTTGTAATACATTTTATTAATAATTAATTAAACATTATCTGATGTTTCGTATCAAATAGAAAATTATTAATTCAAATGGAAAAATATAGTTTCAATAAAGTTGCATGACATTTTATATTATTTAACGTACATTATTGGACTTTCAAGCATTAAATAGTATAATGCATGTTAATGAATGAAACAATAAATAAAATGGGTAAACTCTTCGCTGTATCGTAGGTAAGTCATTCTTATTAGTCAACACCCGTGCTTACATGCGCGCATTGTTCACTGTTTGCTGTAATAAATAAACTGAAATAAAACACACTGTTTACAGCACAGTAGTTGATAATAATCACATACCTTCTCTGTTGAAAAGTTCAGTGTTCTTTACTCCATGCGTCTGTCCAGGGCGCGTCTCGTGGCACTTACAGATCTAAACAACTCGCACACAGCTGCACTTCCTTCACCAGTGACTCATATTTCTTTCAGCGAGTCACAGCATTAAGGAAATCAGGAAATATTACACATCAGGAATATGTAATAGTGTTGCGTACGTCTTTCGTCCGTGTCATGAATGTCATCGCCTTCAAACACTGTTTTGAAGCACTGCTCGTTTCAAACAAGTATACACATACCAAGTATCTGTCGAATTTCAGAAACTTGTAAACTGTTTTTAAAAAGTCAAAACTATTTGACTTCATATATTTAAATTATACTGGAGACGGGCCGTTTGAACACTAAACGAAATCGTGTGTTTTGTACATGAAATAACGTAATTTTGGCGTCTGACTCCTGAACGAATCATTTGGGTCAGATCTTTTCATTGAATCATTTAAACCAGTTCGCAAAACCGGTCTGAATGCGCTGGATCGGACTGAACAATTCGTGCTTTGTAAGAATTGTTGACTGAATTGGTCCAAGCATAAAGTCTTTGCTAACTGACCAACTCATTGAACCGAGAACCATTTCTGTCGAACATGTCCGACTCGCAGTGATTCGTTTGGTTCTTTTGGCAAAATAACCTTCTAATGTTCGAAATTTTATCAACTCACACTTAATGGCATTTAATCGAAAAAAAAACATGAAAAACAAATATATGTGAACACATAACGTTACTGAGGTTTTTGGAACCTGAAACTTTTGAAGCTTGAACCGCGGGCTTGCTTTTTCAACCGGTTCTTTAAAAAGACCAGTTCAAAAGAACCGATTCACAAAAATGAACCTGACGTCCCCGCTGTTCCTCCAAGACGACTGAGTGCGCACTTGCGCGCATCACCACAGACTGCCATTTTTTCTTTGATGTCAGAGTTCAGGTTGCACTGACAACAACGTGCGTGTGTTGTGAATGTGTATGCCGCAAATGATAATTTACCTCATATAAAAAGGTCAAAAAGACAACAAGGTAAGTATTACTGATGGTTGTGTCTTTATATAAATACAACTAGATTTGCTGCGTAAAGTTATATCTTTCAAACATACGCTGTCTTGATTTGTGCCAGTTTCCTTTCCATTTTGTAATCATAAGAATGATTCTGATGTTGAAAGCATTTGTTTACTGGATAAGGAGGTAGATCCTGTTAAACAGATAACGTTACATTTCATTCAGTTTGATGTCGTTGTATTAGTATTGTGATGTTATAAATGTCTCGCTAACATAAAATTCCATGTTTTAGTACCATGGTAATGTCGTGTGTTGTGGACATGTAACATGGTATTTTTGGTATTACTTTTTTAGTACCATCATGTAAATACCATGATACATCAATATGGAAATCACTTTGGACACACTTGACTACATTTATTGCTGATAATCTATTAAACTTTTTGACGTATACATTTATTGTCAGGGAAAGCAACCAATCAATGTCCGTCATGCGTAGTTGTTTAAAAAGCATCCCAGGATGCATGTCGTGCAGTTGAAGTTGACAGGATGTCTTTCCCACCTGCCTTGTCTTATTTTAGTGATTGTAATCAGATCAATCTAACAAAAACTGCAAAACTGTTTCAGATCTCATCTTGTTGAAAGCATCTACCCAAAATGAGAAACCTCAGTCTGCTGCAGCGCTTCAAGTGTGTGGATCTTTCCTTCCCGGGGTCCCCACAGTGTTTCACCATCAGGAGCGAGACTGGAACCGTGCTGGTGGCCTCTGAGCTTGCCATCACAGAGTTTGACCCTCGGACCAAAGAGGTATTTTTAGAATAAAAATAAAAAGTTTTCATAGAAGTTTAAATCCCAGAAAGGGTGATTTATGATAGTTGTTGTAACCCCATTTTGTTCCAGGGGGATTGTTTCTGGTTTAGTATGTCTAATACCAAATAGCTATACATAAATTTTGCTGTATAATGTGCTTCTATAGGTTCACAAAGAGGTTTCACTGACGGCAGAGGACTATCTCCCAGAGGACGGCAGTGGGGTTGTGGTGGCGATACAAGATCTGCCAGATCAGGAGTCAGTGTGTGTAGCCACTGGCAGTGGTGATGTTATTCTCTACAACCTCAGCACCAGTCAGGTGATCATTCATTTGTTCTAAATGCTTTGATGATTGTATACAATGATTGCTAAATGATTCTGTGAAATATATATGCTCTTGTTGTACTTTCTAATGAACAATTTCAAGTTCTCTCTCACAGTTAGAATGTGTTGGCAGCGTGGAAAGCGGTCTAACTGGCATGACGTGGAGCCCAGATCAAGAGTTGGTGACTCTGACCACAGGTCTATATCACTAGCAGTGTTATTTTACTATCCTTGAGATGTTATTATAGTTTTCTTTTTAATATTTTGATTTCATTTTTATTTATATATTTTCCATTTTAATTTTAAGTTTGTGTTTTTTGTCAGTTTTTTTGTGTGTGTGTATATATATATATATATATATATATATTATGTATTTATGTTTATTTAATGTTTTTATTTTATACTATAATTTGTAATTTTTAGGGCATTAAGTTAAACTAAATAAAAAAGAGAAATGTTGCTAAATTAAAAGTTACTAGCTAAAATAAAATGTTTTATTTTAAGTTAACATTTATATTGTTTCAAGTAACAGAATTGTTTTTTTTCAGCATATATCTGTTTAGAAGTGCATAATAGTGCCATGTCACTCTTTCTCATTGTGTTTGTTTGTGTCTTATGTTGCATGTCAGGTCAGGAGACCATTATCATGATGACCAAGGACTTTGAGCCAATAACTGAGGTTGCAATCAATCAGGATGACTTTGGCGAAGGTATAATTCATAAAAGTCTTCATTTACTTCTTAATATTATGCTTTCATTTAGGTGACTTGTGTTCTCTGCATATGAGCAGATATTGTGTCTGATGGGTGATTTTTTTTCTTTCTGTGCATTAGATAAGTTCATCACAGTTGGTTGGGGGAAGAAGGAGACTCAGTTTCATGGCTCTGAGGGCAAGCAGGCTGCCCAGCGGAAAGCCGCAGTAAGTTTTTGTTCTGTTCAGCATCATTCTGCTTTACCAAATCAACTCGCTGCAGCTAGGAAGTATGATACTGACCTGAGAATCATCAGGAGATCATTGTCATTTTCAACCTGGTTTGAATATGGTCTTTTTCTCACCTAGTTCTCATACACTTTCACAGGAAGTGCAGCCTGCTCTGCCATGGGATGACAGGAAGCCAAGAATCACATGGCGTGGCGATGGGCAATTCTTTGCTGTCAGCGCTGTTTGTCCTCAGACTGGTGAGACTCTCACTTTCTGCTATTGTTGTTACATGAAAAGTTGTGACAGTTAATATTGTTCATTATTACTGTAGCTTAAACAGCAGAACATGGGCCTAACAACACCAAGGTCATGTGTTTGGTTGCCAAAGAATGCATGAACTGATAAAGTGTGTATCTTGAAAGTTACTTTGCATAAAAGTGTCTGCCAGATGCATTAATGTGAATGTAAAATATAGCAGCTTTTTGTTTCAGGTGCTCGAAAGGTTCGAATCTGGAACCGAGAATGTGTTCTGCAGGCTACTAGCGAGGTTGTTAACGGTCTGGAACAGCCTCTCTGCTGGAAGTAAGATATTCTGAATGTCTTTTTACATTTTTCTTTTGACTTCGTGTTGAGTCTGACTGATCTGATGTGAACTGACAAAAATTGATTTTTCTTCTAGACCCTCTGGCAGCCTGATCGCTTCCACACAGCGGCACCCTAACAAACACAGTGTGGTGTTTATGGAAAAGAACGGACTGTTGCATGGAGATTTTACTCTGCCTTTTGGAAAGGAACAGGTCAAGGTAGATCTCATCTCCTCTGTATATGTTATTTTCAAAGATCTGAAATACAAGTCATGGTGCATGACAAGCTGATGATTTGTGTGTTTTTCTCAGGTAAAGGAACTGCTGTGGAACAGTGACTCTACTGTTCTGGCTGTTTGGATGGAGGACTTGAAGCCCGGAGAGAACGATCATCCCAACACATACAGTAAGATGCAGATCAGACTGCTTTGCATATTCAGGGATGGATCCAGTAATGATCAGTGTTGCTTAATTATGGCTGCATGATTAATCAAAATAAACCAAAATCATAATATGGAGTCATTCTGTGTCAAATCAACTAAATTTCGGAAACTTCCCAAGCTCAAATTTTCGATTATGTTAATATACATAAATAGTGATGAAAGCCAAAATATTAAATGTCACAGATATTTACGGAGTAATCCACTTATTTTAGAGGTGGGTCAAAATGCCAAGTTTCACCTGAGATTTGGAGCCAAATTACAGGAGGGTAAAATGACTTTAGAAGCTGGCAGCATTATTGTTATTTTTACACAGAGATTGGTAGGTATATAAGTAAAATCTGTAGACTTTACCAATGGAGATTCCAAAAGAAAAGTTTATTAAGAATGAGAATCTAGAAGGATATTAGGATATTTTAAAGTTACAGGCATGACAACTTTAGAAAAATAATATTTATGGCACTCAGACATATATGTTCTATGCAATTGAGCTGACAGAAAAAAATTTGATGCATTTTTAGTTATAACATTGTTTGTTCTTTAGATGTTCCTCTTTAAAAGAAAAAAGTATTACCTGTATTTAAACTAAAATTTTATATTTTGGCTTTCTTAACTATATATGTTTGTCTTTCTACAGAAAAAATATTAACAAAATCAGAAATTTGAGCCGGGTACCTCTGGTTGAGTTTACAAGGTTTAGTGTGATTATCAAATCACAAAGGCTGCAATTGATTTGCATAAATATATGCTCAGTAAATACTGCTCCACACTAACTGCATCTCTGCATCTGCTCTGATTTTGGGTCGCTTTATTGCGCATTTATGAATCCAGCATGCGCCAACCATCTTCCCATTTTTGTCGTAAAAAGCGCTTATCAACAAAAGAGCGTTTAATGATAAGTGCTTATTAACAAAAGCTTCAAGGGCTCCCTGTGGTTTTCATTCAAAATAAAATTTGATGATTTAACATTTGAAAATGCAGAAACTAAGACAGCCATGATGCTTTGTTTTAAACATCTGACCTCTTTCTTTCACAGTTCAGCTGTGGACAGTTGGGAATTATCACTGGTATCTAAAGCAGAGCGTGCATTTTGGCAGTGAGCCCCTCAGGGCTCCGGCGTGTGTGTGTTGGGATCCGGAGAAACCCTTGCGTCTCCACCTCCTGACTCGAGGATGGGCCAGCTACACCTATAACTGGGGCTGGAGCACAGAGCGCAGTCATGGCACAGATTGCCATGATAACGCCAATGTGGCAGTGATTGATGGAGGTAGGTGTGGCCATTGTCTAACTTATGAATAATTGATTAATTTCTCTGCTTGAATAAATTGCAGACAACACGCTGTTTCTCAGATCTAGTTTTACATCATTTGTAGAGTAAATAAGGCATTTGAGTACAGTCCAACAATTAAAGGTCTGAATGATTTCATTGTGTTTAACTAACGTGTTTTGCAGATAAAATCCTGGTGACAACATTCCGCCAGTGTGTGATCCCTCCACCTATGTGTGCTTTTGAACTTCAACTTCCTGTTCCTGTCAACTTGGTCACCTTCCGTTCTCAAGCCCAGAGGACCAATGAGCTCGCTGCACTCACAGCCGATGGACATATTTATGTATATGGTCAAGGTGAGTCACGTAATTTGAAACGTGATTCAAACATTATGTTGTTTAGGATTTCTCACTTACATTTCCTATATTCAGGTGGTGGAGTTGAAAATGGAGGTGTACCTGGGGTATCTGGCTTTAAAGTCATCTCAGCACCATTAGTATTAAGAAATACATACAGGTACAGATGATTTTGAGTTTGACTGTTTACATTTGTTCATGTTTCTCCAATCCTTATTTAACAAGAAGGTGTCACTAAATAATTAACATGTTTTTGAACGGTAGTGTAGCTGTAAAAGTTTGGGGTCGGTAAGATTTTTAAATGTTTTTGAAAGTCTTGTGCTCACCAAAGCTGCATTCATTTATATAAAAATTTAAACAATTATTACCCATTTAAAAGAATGAATTTAAAGAGCAGGTCATATGTTATTTTAAAGTGTCCTAATATTGTGTTGGAGTCCCCTACAACAGGTTTAAATGCATCTAAGGTCAGAAAACATTGTAATTTTCTCAGAATATACATTTAATTTTAGAGTCATTTGCCAATGATTTCGAAACGATTCGTTCCAAGCAGGTATTGTTTTCATTTAAGGATAGCTACGTTATAAACTGCAAAAGAGATATTTTTCAAAAACCCATATGACCTGCTCTTTAAAATAATTGTTTTCTATATTAATAAATATATTTTTTTCTTTTTTTGAAGTTTATTCTTATGGTAAAGCTGAACTTTCAGCATCATTACTTCAGTCTTCAGTGTCACATGATCCTTCAGAAATCATTCTAATATGCTGATTTGCTGCTCAAGAAATATTTATTATCAATGTTGAAAATAGTTGTGCTGCTTTATATTTTTGTGAGAACCAATGACTTTTTTGTAACATTTTAAATGTCACTGTTGATCCGTTGAATGCATTATTTGCTAAATAAAAGTATTTATTTCTTTAAAAAATCTTAGTGATCTCAAACTCCTACAAAAAATATACATTACATGCAGCAGTCTTTTTTTTTTTGACAAATTGTCTGTTTCCACAGTTCTTTTCTGCAAAATCCACTGTTTCCACTGTTTTTGGATTTTTTTGCTCATTTCTATTCTGTCATTTTCTCATCGGGCTAGCATATCTATTCAGATCGGCACTACTGTGTACTTATTACATGTAGCATATATTCTGATGCAGATGTTCTCTCACAGGGTCACCATGGATCAGGAGGAACCTCTGACCCTGCGCTTGCTGCTGTGGTTGAATGACAATTTGTTTTTGGCTGTGGCTCATGGAAGATACTTGACCCGCCTGCTGAAACTCACCCCATCAGACAGCCAGGACCTCAAGGACACGCTGGAGATCAGGTACTGACGCCAAAATAACTAACTCCTCCGGTCTTGCCCACATTTGTATTCAGTGTAGCTCAAGCAAAGACAGACTGATCTAACGAGCGTAGACGTGAGCTCAGGGGCTGGGAATTACAAAAACTTTAGAATTTTTAAAACTCTGCTGCACTTTATGCAGTGTCTCTTTTTCTTAAATTCTTGGTGTTGGTCATTTCTCAGGTCAGACGTTCCAGTGGATGGTTTTGTGATCAGCTTGTGTCACAGCCTCAGAAATGGCACTGTGGCCCTGCAACTTGATGACGGACAGATCCGGAAAATTCACATGGGTCAGTCAGTCCACTAATTATAACAGGAACTGGATTTGGCTTCTACATAGTATCTGTTTTATCACTTGTCTTGTTAATTTTTCTTCCTAATGGAATTTAAAAATGAATAATTTAATCACACATATAAAGACGTCTGTTAATGCTAGAATATTCTACACAGACTCTTCAGAGCTCAGTCTAACAGAATGGAAGGATTCTACTGGCAATACCATCAACTTGCCCCGGCCTTGTGTTCAGGCGGCACTATGTACCCTCAGCGGAGAGGTGAATATATAGTCTGCATCTGTCACTGACCTTTATTTCATCATGCTCACTTCATTTTCAATAAATGCTTCATATGTATTTGTCTTTTAATAGGAACATTTGATAGGCCTCACAGAGAGATCACACCTCTACATTGGTGACTCACTGGTAGGTGTGAGTACCCCAAAAAGGATAGAAAAAGGATAAAAATTACATTACATTTAGTGTGTTAGTGACGAAATCCTGGCTGGTATGCTCACTGGAGTGTCTCTTCTCGCAGGTGGCCTCCAATATCTCCTCGTTTGTAGTTTATGACGACTTCCTCCTGCTCACCACACACTCTCACATGTGCCACTGTCTCAACCTCAGCACACTCTCTATCAAAGGTACATGTGAATGCATCATGTTACAAATATATGCTGTTTATTCGAACTTTCTATTCATTAAATAATCCTGAAGAAATGCATCACAGTTTCACAAAACGGTTTTGAACATTGATAGTAAGAAATTATTTTTGAGCAACAAATCAGCATATTAGAATGATTGATTTCTAAAGGATCATGTGACACTAGCTATGTTTCCATCCACCTATTTTTAAATTTTTAAAACGCTGGATGGAAACGCCAAGATGCACATAAATTCTAAAAATGCGCATAAAAAAACTTGTGCGCTTAACTAAGTAGGATACATTTCTTATCCGGTAAGAAAACATGCGCATAAACTACGATGGAAACACTTTTACCGTTTAAATTCCTTTATGCGCATCTAAAAAGACATGTGACTTTGCGATGGGACAGCACAACTGGACCAACCAACAAACCGATCACATTACACAGCATCTGAAATGCTATTTTTTTCATTCTAAAATGCTTAAGCAAAGTCTCGTCAAAGTGCTTTGTTATAATTAACTCCCAGAACTGCGTTCACAAACAGCAGGCTCCGAAAATAAGATAACATGACAGCGTTTCGTCTGCGTGCTCTGAGGCACGTAATTTATTGTATACACAAATTATTATATAGAGTGCCTTCTCCTGCTGCAGCAAATAATTTTTTTCTTCGTGATGTTTAGCACAAGAGAAAGTGACAATGTTGTTCTCTTTAACTCACTGGATGGAAACGGTGCTTTATTCGCAAATGTTTTATGCAATATTCCAATTTTGCGCATAAGTTTAGTTCGTAACTTTGGATGGAAACATAGCTACTGTGCTGAAAGACTGTTGAAAATTCATTACAAGAAAAAGTTACATTTTTAAATAATAATGTTTTTTAAGCTGTAATAATATTTCACAATATTACTGTTTTACTGTATTTTTTAAATAAAATAACAAAACAAAAATTTAAAAACAAAAAAAACATACCAATCCCAAACCTTTCAACAGTAGTGTATTATAACACAATATAAATACAGCATATATTCCATAAATATAGAAATGTGTTTAATTATTTCTATTTCTATATTGGTGTCCTGTGCAGGTCTGCAGTCAGCTCTGAGCTCAGATGCTAATCAGAATGATGAGACTGTCCGAAAGGTAGAACGAGGCTCTCGCATCGTTTCTGTGGTTCCCCAGGACACCAGACTCATCCTGCAGGTGCACTGAACATGTTCATATGATTATGTATTTTTTGATTATGTATTTTAATGATTTAATAATGTATTTTTTGTTTTGTTTTCAGATGCCACGAGGGAATCTGGAAACCATCCATCATCAAGCTCTTGTACTTGCTCAGCTCAGAAAGTGGCTTGATAGGTATTTTACATTTAGAAAAAGTTCAGACAATGCTACATATACAAAGAGAATACTGACCTTTTTTAAAAGAAAAAAAAAAAGGATTAAAGCACTTTTTTCTATTATATGTTTACTTAAAAATGTAAAAAATAATACCTGATAAATTAATTGATTTGATTTGAATCATTTTGCAATGTTGTTTGTTTCAGTCTCCGATTTAAAGATGCTTTCGAGTGCATGAGGAAGCTGAGGATTAACCTCAATCTCGTTTATGACCACAATCCAACTGTGAGTGACCTCACTCTGTTGTCATTTCCTTTTTTGCAATAACATCTAAACACATTCTTCTACACCATGGACTGCATTTTCTTTCAGAGAATGGCCCTAAATGAATAACACCACACCCATTTACCCCCATCCCTTGATTCCTCTCACAGGTGTTTCTTGCAAACATTGAGATGTTCCTGAAACAGATTGACTCCATCAACTACATCAATCTGTTCCTCACTGAACTCAAGTAAGACTTTACTGTCTTTAAGGCATTGATTAAATCTCTTTTGATGCTTTTTTCCCTTTCATTTGTCTTTTAATACTATTTTTTTCTTTCTTAGAGAGGAAGACACCACTACAACAATGTACCCATGTCCTTCACGCTCAGCCTCCAGTTCTGCCTCAGGTAAAGGAGGAAAGAAGGTGGACATCATCTGTGATGCTTTACGGTCAACAATGGAGATTCTCGACCCACAAAAGTCAGTTCCTCGGTTATAAATGTTACTTATGTTTCATAAATTGCAGGAAGTATAGTATAGCCCTTCTACTTCCCTCTCCAAGTGAGATAAGATTACATTTTACACATGATGTACATCAAGCCCTGTACATCTTTGAGGATTAACCTCAATCTCGTTTATGACCACAATCCAACTGTGAGTGACCTCACTCTGTTGTCATTTCCTTTTTTGCAATAACATCTAAACACATTCTTCTACACCATGGATTGCATTTTCTTTCAGAGAATGGCCCTAAATGAATAACACCACACCCATTTACCCCCATCCCATGATTCCTCTCACAGGTGTTTCTTGCCAACATTGAGATGTTCCTGAAACAGATTGACTCCATCAACTACATCAATCTGTTCCTCACTGAACTCAAGTAAGACTTTACTGTCTTTAAGGCATTGATTAAATCTCTTTTGATGCTTTTTTCCCTTTCATTTGTCTTTTAATACTATTTTTTTCTTTCTTAGAGAGGAAGACACCACTACAACAATGTACCCATGTCCTTCACGCTCAGCCTCCAGTTCTGCCTCAGGTAAAGGAGGAAAGAAGGTGGACATCATCTGTGATGCTTTACGGTCAACAATGGAGACTCTCGACCCACAAAAGTCAGTTCCTCGGTTATAAATGTTACTTACGTTTCATAAATTGCAGGAAGTATAGTATAGCCCTTCTACTTCCCTCTCCAAGTGAGATAAGATTACATTTTACACATGATGTACATCAAGCCCTGATCTTCCTCCTCTAAGGTGCTTTCATCTATACACAGGTATTGTTTATGTATTCTGACATCACACGTGAGAAAAACTACACCAGAACTAGAAATCGCTCTACAGAAGGTCCACGAGTTACGAGGTGAGTCTCGGTTCACACAAGCCCAATAAAAATAAGTTTGATTATGTGTCTGTTACATCTGTGTGCTTGTATGTTTAGTGAACCCACCCAGTGGCAGCAGCAGTGTGAGCGCAGAGGAAGCCCTGAAGTATCTTCTCTTCCTCGTTAACGTGAATGAGCTGTATGAACACTCCCTCGGCACCTACGATTTTGACCTAGTGCTCATGGTGGCTGAAAAATCTCAGAAGGTCAGTCAGAAGATTCCAGCTCTGATGCATCTTAACTGTTAGTTTTTATAATATAATATAATATAATATAATATAATATTTAAAAATTATTAAATGAATAAAATTAATCTTTTCACATATGAGCTGCCATTTCTAATATTTGTATTGCTGTATTATATTGTTTTATATTACAAGACGAACAAATACAATTCAGTAAATACATAATTTAATTTAAAATGTCACATAACCGGCCATTTTGCATATGAAACATATTATTATTATATTATGTTGTTAATATAACTAATAAAATTCCATTTTTATTAACAATTTCAGAATTTCACATATATTATATTATATATTCATTGTTTTACAAACAAAATTTGTATGAAATTAACAAATACAATTCAGTAAACATAATAAAATTTGTAATTTCACGTATAAGCAGCCATTGCACATATTTTTATTATATTATATTAAAACATTATAAAACTTTTTTTTATTTTTTATAATTTAATAAATACATAATAAATTAAATTCTTGTTCACATATAAGCAGCCATTTCACATATTTATTATATTATATTATACTATATTATATTATTGTATTGTGTTCATCATTTTACATACAAAACTTGTATGAAATTAACAAACACAATTCAGTAAACATATAATAAATAAAATTCACAATTTCATAAGTGCAGCAATTGCACATTGGGTATTTGGTTTTATTGTATTATGTTAAAAATATTATATTATAAAACATTCAAAAAATGTAATAAATGCGTAATTAATAAAATTTTTGTTCACATATAAGAAGCTATTTCACATATTTGTATTACTATAAAATGTTATATTATTATTATACTGTATATTATTTTATATTGCAATTACATTATTTTATATTATAAAAGGAATGTACAACACATTGAAAATAGAAATTGGCCATTAGTTGACAGACATTGCATTGTAACACTACAACAGGCATTTCCCGTGTAGACAGCTTTTCTGTTTTAGCACACGTCTGTTGTAGACACTGTTTTGCAGTGGTTTATAGTTTTTTTTCCTCAAACATGTAGGACCCTAAAGAGTACCTGCCATTTCTGAACATGCTGAAAACCCTGGAGCCGAGCTACCAGCGCTACACCATCGATAAACACCTCAAGAGATACAGGAAGGCCTTACATCACCTCAGCAAGTGTGGTAAGAGCCTTGTTGGACATCCATGAGCAATCCAACAGCAAATACTTCTGTTTTTACACCATCTGTATCTCTGTTTGGTTCTCCTTTTCTGCCTCATGTTTTTCAGGTGAAGAACATTTCACAGAATTGTTAAACTTGGTGAAGGATCAGAGACTGTACAGTGATGCTCTTGAGCTCTGTTCTTCAAACAGTGAGCAATACAAGGCAAGCTTTATTATATAAACTCCTGCCTAAAAGGCCACAGCGGAACTGACTTAAATATTTAGCTTGTGTGGTAATGTTTTAACTGTAGCAGTGATGACATGATCTTGACCCCTGTGATGTCATCAGACCCTGAGCGTGGCTTATGCAGAGCATCTAGTGGAGCAGCAGCAGGCGGAGCAGGCGGGACTGTTGCTGTGGAGATGTGGAGAGAACGCCCGTGCCCTGCAGGCCTTCGTCAGCTGTACGAGCTGGAGAAACGCCCTCGCTGTGGCCACACACATCCCATTACCACCTGAACAGCTGACACTGCTCGCCCGAGACCTGGCAGGTGGAGATCTCTGTCATGTATGCATGTTTCCATGAGATCATGAATATCCGGAAGCCATGTTGTATGTCTGATGTTTTCAGAGAAACTTCTGGAGGCCAGGAGGCACACGCAAGCCGCCCTGTGTTTGGAGCAGTATGCTAAGGTACACTGTATGTTTCATAGTCATCATTGTTTCCAAGACTGTTGTCTGCTGTGTCATGTGCTCATGCCTGTGTGTTGTCAGGACTGTGAGGAGGCCATCTCTGCTCTGATACAGGGAGCTGCGTGGGAAGAAGCGCTCAGATTGGTGAGCCTGTTCTTTCATCTCTTTCCTCCTTTACCAGTTATTATCAGCAGGTTTTAATGTTTTATTATTACTGGATTACTTGTTTGGAATTGCATTTTTGCTTAACTATAAAAAAACAAAAAACACTTGTCTCAAGCAACTGATTTTCTATGTAATTCTAATTGTATGTATGTATGTATATATATATATATATATATATATATACATTTATTATTTGTTGATATACAGCATGTTGCAATCAGAATTACATAGCTTGAGACAACTGTTATATATAGACTATCTATCTATCTATCTATCTATCTATCGATAATCATTCAAATGTTTAGGGTTTTGCAGGGTTTAGTGGCTGTAAAAATATCTGTAATATTATTAAAAAATAATTTTTATTTCAAATAAATGCTGTTCTTTTAAATATTTCTATTCACCAAAGAACCATGGAGAAAATGTATCACAGCTTCCAAAAAATATTTAAGCAGCATAATGGGTTTCAACACTGATAATTCAGCTTTGCATCACAGGAATAAATTACATTTTAAAATATATTATAAAAGAAAACTTTTTTTTAAGTTGTAATAATATTTCACTATTTCTGTTTTTGCTGTATTTTTTTTATCAAGCAAATTAAATCTTGGTGAGCATAAGATACTTTAAAAAAAACATTTTTTTTTAAATATTGTCCCTATACTTTAGAACTGTATTGGACATTATATATATAT
>NW_015635058.1:285917-319303 GCF_001515625.1 Sinocyclocheilus rhinocerous
ATTTTTTTTTTTTTTTTTGGTCAGTAGCTGTATAAAAACCTTAATTTCTTTTATTTCTTATTTCAGATTTATTTGTACAACAGACAGGATATCATTGAGACTGATCTGAAGTCTGCTCTTCTAGATGGTAAACCATCATATTTTTTATTTTTGTCATTGACCTGTTAATGTATTTGTTTTGTGCTGTTTCTTAACTGTATAATTTGTTGCCTGTAGCTCACAGTAATCAGGCGTCTTTCCTGGAGTCCCAGAAGGCTTTGTTCATTCGTCACAAAAACCGCCTTACTGTGGTCCGAGAACTCAAAGCCAAGGCCAGACTGGAGTTATTTGGTAAACAGGAAATATTACTCAGTTCGATTTATATTATTAGCTTTTCTGAAGACACTGGGTGTGTCCTTTAGAAAAAATATTGCATGTTTTATCTTACAGAACATATTTTTTTTAAATGGAGGGTTTTACTGAATCACATGAAATCTTCATTAGTACACTTATGGTTTTTTAATCTATTTCCTGTTGCTCACTGACAGCCTCTTGGTGTTTCAGATGAGGATGGACCTGACTGTGCGGATGCTGAGCTCTACTCAGAGGCCAGCAGCGTCATGACCGGCAGCCATCTTGGCTCAAAATACTCCCGCAGCAACTCTGGCGTTTCATCGTGAGTGACATCTTTGCTAACACAAATATACAAACACTAGGGATGCACTGAATGTTGGGCAACCGAAATTGTTCAGCCGAAAATAACAAATAAGCATAAAAGACCGAATAAATTGTAGCGAACAATGACGTGACACGATCAAATAGAGGCGCGCACTAATGCAGCAAACATGTTGGCAGTGAGGAAGAATTTAAAATTGTCCAAGAAAGACTAAAAAATCATTACAAACACCAACAGCGAGAGACTGTTTAGTGCTGCATCTCATGTCTCCGATGAGAAGAGGAAGGGGTGGTTGTTACTGGTTACTGTATGATGATAGAAATCGTGAAGTGGCCTCAGACCATTAGTAAATAAACCACAGAACGTTATGTTTTCTAATACATGCATGAATTGCATGTATTCAAACAGCACTGCACGAGCTCGCGGCACCAGGGTTCAAAGTCCAAAGCGCAAGGAAAATCTGCGCTGAAACTGTTACCCGTCAGCTGCTCAGTAACATTTTTATGCATTTTTAAAATAAAATGAGATAATAATAATTACAACAGTTCTATTAATACATTTATTATAACAGTCACACATAGTGTTCAAATTGGGATCTGTAGCCTAATATTTTCCAATGTTTTAAAAGAAGTCTCTTCTGCTCAGCAAGGCTGCATTTATTTGTACAGTAAAAAAAATACATAACTGATTCAAGAAGGGGGTCTCAAAAATGGCCCAAAAAATATTTTACTAGCTTATTAATTTTAAGTTAAATTGTGATTTGTTGGTATAGTGTCTGCTAGGATGTTAAAAAAAGTTCAGTGTTAAGTAAATATTTTTAAATTGTCGTTTTGTAAATTATTTTTTCTTTGAAAAGCTAGACAAAACAGTAAAAAGCATATTTAGGCTATTCAGTTTATGCAATGGTGAAAAAAAATGGCAAAATATAGGGGGGAAAAAATGCAAAAAAACGTGTTTGGTATTCGCCTAGGCCCAGTGTTTCATTTTGTTCGGCTTCGGCCAAGAATTTTCATTTTGGTGCATCCCTTACAAACGCTTGACTGTTTTAGTGTCTTATAACCTGTCAGCAGCTCAAATGTCGAGGTTGAAGTTTGCTAACTGATCTGCAGGAGGTCGTCGAAGAATCGTAGGAAAGCAGAGGGAAAGAAACACAGTCTGAAGGAGGGAAGCCCATTCGAGGACATCGCCCTCCTGAACGCACTTACTCAAATCATCATCATTGTTGATAAGATGAGAGGTGAGCTGAGGACACAACAGAAACACAAAAACATGTAATACTAATATAAATCTGTATATATACATGTAAATTGCAATTGTAAGATGGATATAATGGATATTTTGAGTAAATATGGACCTATTTCAAGTTCCTGATTTCAAGTGAATCAGACATCAACAAATGTGCATTTTAAGAGTTTAGTGCTACGTTTGGCATAGTTTGGATTACACGGTACTTTAAAGCTTTAAACAACCCTCTACGCATACCTTGGCAATATAAATGCCATTGGCTAGTAAATTTTTTTGTTTACTCGCCAGACTGATATACTATTTTACACACACACACACACACACACGTTTACTTATCTATCTAAATGGGGACATTACATAGACTTCGATTGTTTTTATATACAGATAGTTATACACTTTTTAACCTAAACCCACCCCAACCCCTATTGACATGAATCTGATCAGTTTCCTTATGTAGTGGGGATGTAACGATTCACTCAACTCACGATTCGAATCACGATTTTTTTTAACAAAATGAGATTTAAGACAAATTATAAATTAAATGTGTCCTCAACCGATTTGAATCGTCACATATTTTAATCGATTTTCAACCGGCTCGTGGTTAATCGTTACATCCCTAGTAGCTGTAAAACATGAGATTCACACTGATGATTTTTGTTGTCTGACCCTGCAGAGGAAGTTCACAGCCTGCTGAAGGCTCTGGTGCTCTTCCAGTTTGACGGTGCGGCCAGCAGCCTGCAGAGAGATTACGGTGAGCTGCTCCAGCTCATGGAGACGGCTCTTCCAGAGATCTGGACTGACAACCTGCAGCAGGGCCAAACTCCAGTGAGTCACACACAGGCTCCCATTGACTCTTTCAGCGCATTTAGGTTTTTTTTGTTTTTGTTTGTTTTTAATAGTTGAATATACTTTGAATGTAGAACTTGAGATTAATTGAACTGATATTCAGATTTTTAAAAAGTGTTAAACATTTAGGTTATTATTGATGTGTAACACTTTTATATTATTATTACAGTTTAATTTTCAAATATATTTACCATGTTGGTCAAGGTTTTTTGTAATTTAGGTTTACATGCTCATTTGTCTTTTTTTGCTCTGGAAAAAATAGCTAGGGTCAAAAATGTGTCACTTTTTTTGGGTTTATTTATTTCCCAAAGCCCATTTTTTACTCTAATTTAACGCTTGGGTGCTTGTTTATTTTGCTTACAATTAAATGTTACAACTGGCTAACCTCTTTCCATGTGAAAAAAAGATTGTAATAAAATTTATATGAATTCTAAGACAGTAAATTATGCATATTTAAAGTCTTGAATGATTTCTTCTCTCCTCAGCTCACAGGTCCAAACTCAACATCCAATAGCATTATGGCATCATTTCAGCAGCAGAGACCCGCTGTGCCTCAGCACGGTGAGTACTTTCAGTGAGGCTGTTTTCATTCATGGGATTCGTTTTGAATTTACAATGACCCTGTTCACTCCTCAGACACAGAAGCCCTGACTGCGCCGAAGATGAGGATCGCTGTCAAGTGGAAACTCTGCATTCTCAAATAGTTTGCATGTGTCTCTAGGCTTGCTTTTTTTTTGGGGTCATTTTATGGGATATTATGAAATAATTAAAAATCATAAATTACTTACTAGTCTTCTGAGTTTTTTTCATAGCTGTAGTTCACAATCATATTTAGTCTCTGAAACTAAGAGCAAAGTGTAAGAATGTGTGACTCTCTACGTTTTATGCTAGTTTCTTGTTAAGACACATAATCCAAACTAACCCTTTTTTTTTTGTTAGGTTAAAATTTGATTTTTTTTTTTACTTATCCAATTAATATTTGCAGGAGATTATTATACAGATTAATCTCATAATTTGCAGTTTAGGGGCCTGTCACTGTTGAATGGCTATATTTACTCATTTCATTCCTATAAGTTGAAAATAAAAATTCATCAATACTAGCCTTCATTTATAGTATTTAAAAAAAACTTATGGTGTTTCAGTTTGAACATTTTTATGATTACAAATTTTAATGTCTGGGTGACTATTTGCTTACAGAAATCCTTTTTTTAATTTTTTTATTAAACCTCTGGCTTTTCAATGTGCAAGACACAACTTGTGGTCAAATGCTTTAATTATGAGACATAAAGGAAGAGAATGACTGGAAAAAAATGATCTAATGTTGGATCAAAAGAACAAAACTTGTTACTATAAATTACAGATGCTTCCATTTGCCAAATTTAAATCCATGAAAGAAAATTGAAAAACTTATCCACTGCACTTAAAAAAAACAGGTATGTACAAAAAAGGGTTAAAAATGTAGGCAACGTATTCTAATTGTGTTCTCCTTCCCGCCCCAACCAATCCAAATCCCCACATTACATCACATCTGTGTGGTTACGGCTTCCAGAGTTTGAGAAGCCCATCCTCACTGTATGTGGAGATCAAATTCTGGTGTGGGTGGTGGGCAATACCAATGACATCCTTCTCATGAACCTGTAGGGAAAAAAAATTGCATTCGTTTTAAAACATTAAAAGTTTTTACATCCCATTTTAGTGACCACATCAAATTCAATTTGAAAATGTGATTTTATATACACAGAAAGAATAATGCAATTAAAGTTTGTCTACTGTAATTTTTCAAATAACTTGAGTGAAAATATGGATGAAATAGTGTTTCATCATTCAGCATAACAGATATTTACGTAAAAATGAAACAACATACTTATTCTGACCTGTACTTACTATAATACATAAAATAAGTGATCATACTAAACTGTATTATGTTTTAAATTGATTAAAATCTTGATAAACGGGTAAAACCTACTGGTTTGAAGGATGGTAAAGATTTAAAATGACAATGAATTCACAATAAAATGAGTTTTTTGAGACTGCACTGTGACCTTTAAATAGTATTTTAATGTCGTCTAATTCTTGTTCTAAATTTACCTGACAGGATTGTTTTACAATTACTATTGTTACACAATGTCATTTTTTCCTCAAATCATGGTAAAAAAATTCATGATGGTCATTTTTTGAAACAAGACATTCTAATGTATGAAACAACTTAAAGCTATATTAAGCTTTTGTGTAAAAATACAAACATTTGTACAAAAAATGATTTAAACGTTGATTTGTTAAACAATGGTAAATGAAGGGAGAGATGGATGGAGGAGGCTTACGGTCAGGGTTCTCTCTAGTTTGCCTGTGACTGTGCTGAAACAGTAAAGCACAAAGTCCTCGCCGACACAGTAGATCCACTCACCACGTGGAGACAGAGAACAGCATACAAAATCACCACCCTCTCTCTTACCAGAGCTGAAACTCCTCACAATCTGCAACAGGAACAACCATAAGAAGACTAAGAGATTCATGGACTTCTCATCTCCTTTTTCATTAACGACACACTTGACCTTCTCACCTGGCCCTGCATGTTCATGATGACAACAGTGTTGGATCGGTTACACACAACAAAATGCTCAGGGTTTTTCGGAAGCAGGATCACGTTGTTAACAGTGATGTCGGTTCCCGCAGACGTGCCCAAAGATTTGAATGTGCTGGTGCATTCTGTGGTCTTCACGTTCCAGACCTGGGAGAAAGAAGATGTCAAACCAAAACACACGAGCCTTTACTTGAGAGAGTCGAGATATTGCATTAACATCTGTACCTTCACAGTTCCATCAGATGAGGCACTAATGATGTGATGACCATCAGGAGTAAGTGTGGCATCATTCACAAATGAAGAATGACCTCTGAACTCCTTCAAAGACTTGCCTGATTTTAATCCATGAATCCTGGTGAAAAATCAAGCACAAGTGAAATGTGCTGTGGTTTTTTGTGGACGCTGAGGACAGTGAAAAGAGACGCTCACCTAATGGTCTGATCGAAGGATGCAGAGAGAATCTGACTGCTGTCTTTACTGAAGCTGATACAGGTGACACCTTTACTGTGAGCACGCTCATATCGCCGCAGACACTGGCCACTCTGGATCTTCCACACCTGAAGAAGAAAAAAAAGACAACCCATCCAGCATTAAAAATAACCAATAAATCAGCCTTCCTACTGCAAAAATAAAATATAGCACATTTTATGCAGAAAATGGCAAGTAACCCTCTGATCTGCCATTCAAACAGAATCATGTTTGCATCTTTTTTATTTTTATTAGACAAAAATTGTATTTTAAAAAAGATTTTAATAGGTTTTTTTATACAAAATAAAATATAAATTATCTTATTTGTAGTTTAACTAAAAAGAATAAAAACTGTAGACATGTTTTAAAAAAACTGAATATATATGACAAAAACTTAATTAAAATCAAAACAAAAAATATAAAAATAAAAACGAATTCAGGATATTAATAAAAACTATTAATAATAAAATAAAAATATGAATAATAATTCATGTCATTATTAATATAAAATAATAAATATCACAATTAATCGCATCCAAAATAATAGTTTGTGTTTACTTCTATATACTTCTATATAGAGTATGTGTGTGTACTGTGCATATTTATTATGTATATATAAAAGCACACACATGCATGTAAATATTTAAGAAAAATGTTATATTTATATACAAAATATTTATATTTGTTTATAATATAAATTACATATAAATATATATATATATATTTAAAGGGGTCATATGATGCGATTTCAATTTTTCCTTTCTCTTTGGAGTGTTACAAGCTCTTGGTGCATAAAGAAGATGGGCTTGTCAAAGGAGGGGGCTTTGTTGAAAACGACGTGTTTGAGAGAGGCGGGGCATAGAGGACCTACAATAGTGTACAGTATTTGAAAAATAATGTGTTTTTTGAACATTAAAGCATGTCAACATATTCTGTTACACCAAATACACAAAATAATGATCTTTAAAATAGCATCATATGACCCCTTTAAAATATATACATGTATGTGTGTGCCTTTATATATGCATAATAAATATGCACAGTAAACACACATATATTAAGTAAACAAACTTTTATCATTTCAGATTTATATCTGATCGCTTAGATTTTCTACGTTTTAATACAAAATAAGAAATAATAATCAGAAATGAAGATATGATGATATGGCATGCTGGGCCAAATGAAAGAGCTTCAGGGGCCTGGTTTGGGCATCTCTGTGTTAAACAAATTATCAATGAGCACTGAAGGTTTTAATCATTTGTCCAGTTTTAATATAGTGTGTATGAGACCTTAATCTTGCCATCCTGGGCTCCTGTGGCCATCATCTCTGTGTCCCGACTGAAAGACATGCACAGCACTGCGTCATCCATCATCATGAAGTTATCCTGAGCCTGATACTTCAGATCCTGTTCAAAACACACAAGACACGCAATCCATGAATAAACGTACATAAACGATATATATAAACTACAAATGCAGATGCAGAAGTCACAGTGCAGATTCACAGACCTTTCTGATTTTTCCAGTAGTGAAGTTCCATACTTCAATAAACCCATCCACAGATCCAGTAACCAGATACTGGCCATCGGGAGAGAAGCGTGAGCACTCGACGTGAGACTTCTGACCAAACTACAATGAAAAAACACACACTGAGGTGAGTAACAACTCTCCACTGTATCTCATGTTCCTGTGGTTCCTGTACCTTGATGTGTCTGGCCAGCTGAGTGGGGAATCGCTCCTCCTCGACATCTTTCACAGCTGCTTTACCTCTGAACAAATCAATGGTCATACCGGGAGGCAGAAGACCTTGATGCTGCTGCCACTTCAGAGACTTTAGAGACAGAGACAGACCATCAACTACAGTAATGTGAACTATCCCTCCAGTGTAATTCTGAGACCAGTGTGCAATGTCTAATGCATTACTGCACTAACATCCTGTTGCAAGGGCAGTTTAACTCACCTGTCCAAGCAGAGCCATCAGACGTGACGGTGGTACCACACTGACCTCACCAGCAAGAGCCTGAGCTATAGCTGCTCTACGCTTCTCCTTACTGCTGCCATCAGGATAGGCCTAAAAATAGATATATCAGCTCAGAATTCATCCACAATGGAAATGAAACTGTTTGTGAAAATCCAAGTAGATGTACATAAACCAATGTTTTCTATTAATTACCTGCCAATCTAATCTGTTGTGCCACAGTTTCATAATGAACCAAAAATATCTTTATACTTCTCATAACATAAAAGTTAAAATTATGCACCATTATTTTGGCAATCAAACTAAAATCAAAATAATGTAAGCTTATAGAAACAAAAAATGTTGCAACTGGATGGACAGCGTTGATGATTACAGCGTTCCACTAGATTTGTAATGATATGCCAACAGAAAAACCTACATAAAACATTACTAGGACAGTCCACCAAAAACTGAACATTCAGTCATCATTTACGCTCTCATGTTGTTCCAAATGTTTGAATTTTTATTCTGTGGAAAAATGGGATGGTGCTCTTAATTTTGCTTTCCAAGAGCACCAGGTCGATGCATTTAACTTTAAAATGTACAAAACATTTTTTTATGGAAGAGCATGTCCCTGAGCCCCCCTAGAAATAGTCTCACAAAACCTTGTAGGAAAACACTGCATGAACTATTAGATACATGTATTTCTATTTCATATGCAATATGTTTAAATATGTAAAAAATAAATTGCTAGGTTTTTGTGAAGTGCATTGTTTAGATCCCTCACCTCTCTGGGGTCAAAGTAAGAGCGTGCTAGAAGATTCTCCAGGTGGATGTATCGCTCAGGTTGGGTTTGTTTCAGCATGATCATGGGGTCAGTCTGCCTCAACAAAGATCTGGCAGCTCCCAGCTCTCGGAGCTCAATCAGCTCAAGAACAACCTGCAAAAATTTCACAGCTCAATCAATATTCAAAATGAGCCACACCATAACAGCCGACTTATAAAAATCCTGATTTGATCTGCCTCTCACCTGTTCGTAAAGGTCAATGAGGGTCTTGTCAGGGAGTTTGAGAGACTGTATAGCCTGAAGCACAGTGTCCCAGTGACCGCTGTTGATATCTGCCACAAAACTCTCAATACTGTCCACTGTGTTGAGAGACACTGTAGTCTCCTCCTGGAGCGTTGCTAAAGTCCGCTGCAAGCTGTTTTCCTTCAGGTACTGCATGATCAGACGAATAACACTGAAAAAACATGAGGAAAGAAGACTATTATAGTACTTTGCAAGACTGGAGAGAAAATATATTACAAGAGAGTTGAATAAAATAATATAGTGCCTATATAGTTATAAGCATTGCTTACAAATTGATGTGTGAAAACGAATAAATAAAACAGCAATGTCTAGAAATCTTGTATTGCGATAAAGCACACATACGACATCCACAACACAGAAAACTGCTCTTCTAAAAACAATCGCGAGCTGCCTTTGCTACTAAAACCAGGCAAAACACTAACTAGGGCTGAGCTTCAATACATCATATACAAAATGTATAAAAGAGAAAAACTCTATTTAATATCTAAGCTGTGTGCAAAACAAGCTCCTGATAATGCTAACACAGTTAGCTAGAGAAACATTCCACAGACCTAAACACCTCTAAAAACAGCCTGTAAAAATAGACGTGCTCGTTTAAATTACACAATTATGCATGCATATGATGTTTGGAAACACGCAATTTAATTCACTTACTCTGCTGACTCTATTTCAATAGACATTATTGAGAAATGATAATAGCGATGTGCAGTGAGAAGCTGAAGACACAACGCGACAGGAACAACACACGCGTCTTCTTCTACGGCTCTGAATACATCTGAACTAAACACAACATCGACATCTAGCGGCTATTACAACCAAACCCTCACCAGTTATTCTACAGACAATGACCATTTACATTGAAATAATCAAAATTATAATACAACTCAATTTTATATTTGCCAACGTTAATCTGGTAATGGTAAAAATATGCTTTATTGTACTATTCAGTGAAACAAAGCAGTATTTTAACACCGCAAGAGATTATGATTTTATAAATTTTAAAAAAATAAAATAAGAATTGGTTATTATGATGATGTCTCATCAATCCAATCCATGCCATTTAATCTTTCCCCCAAACTCGTCTAAATTAGTCTGGAGTAAGTGTCCTCTATCTGAACACGGCCTGTAATGATCATAAGCACTTGAAAAATCCTGCTGTGATTGCATGACTTGTATTCTAGGCTCTGTCTAGGGCCGGTGTGCCATTATTATTATCATCTCCACGCATCGCTTCTGATTGTTCACGTAATTAGCTGCAGTTCCGCATTTGTCTGTAGGGGGCGCCAAAAATACGCTTTTATTCCAGCGCGCCCTGCGACTGAAGGTCTCTCAAGGTTAAAGCGTTTATTGCTGCATCAGCCTCACACACTGGTCTTTTATGAGGGCACAACGCCATGGGCATTTAACTGCCCAGAAAAAGCAGCTCACTGCTGCAAATCTAATTGCCCACCACGAAATAACACTTACTTTTTCATCCTTATTAATGTGCCAAATCTGGGCCTGCCACAGAAAACAGACCTGTGTGATTTGCACCCGAGCGTGCATTCGTTCTCTTCGTGATTACAATTTCAATGCTTGCCATTAAACAACGGGACTAAAAGTAACAGGGCTGTGACATTTTGAAAATAGGGACAATACCTCAGTACCTGTTTTGAGCTTATTATGAACTAGTCACATAGATTGAGCGCTACAGCGGGCAGTTTTTATTATGAACCAGCACACTTTATAACACCAGAGGTATTGTTTCTAGCTAATATATTATTCTGGACTTATGAGCCTGTTCATCATTGGTAACAGTCCCACCACTCACATCCTGAGAAAAGAGCTATGTGGGAACATAGACTCTATTATTTAAGGCCTGTTGGCAAGTGTATTATTTCCATTGTTCATCTGAAAGAAAAAGCGACATTAAATGTTAATTTGGTACTTAGAAATGTTTGAACTACGGAAACTTGTTTCCATCAAGAAATAAAGAAATAAGAAAGTTTTTTTTATCTCACAATTTTGAAAATTTTCTCAAAAGTTTGAGTTTATATCTCACAATTTAAATTTCAAAATTGTGAGATATAAACTCAGAATTGCAAGACTAAAAGTCAGAAATGCGTGATAAGTAGTCACAATTACTTTTTTATTTTTTTATTCCATGGCAGAATAAAAAATCCATTACTTTTGCCAGCAAATAATAAAATACATCATAGACTACTGAGTTGAGAGCCGTGTTTAGAGAGCAAAATTGTCTCTCTTTTTTTTTAAACATACATCAGTATGAACATGCAAAAAACCACTCAGAGCAACTTAGCAACCACACAGCAATGACCTTGCGACCCTCCTCAACACTCTATCATTATGTTGCCGACTTCTGCACGGATAATCACTTTTGCTGCAGATGTAAAAATCTAGTCAATATCTTAATTTAGAACATAATTTCGAATGGGATTTTGTATGTAAGCGTTTGATAAAGCAGCTGTCTTATTGCACAAAGAAAGAGAGAGAGAGTTGATCAACTATAAGCAGTATTTTGTCATACACCTACATAAAAGCCTAAAGTGCTGACACACTTTGCTTATATCAGGATCATTGTCTCGAGTGCTATTATTGTTTAAAAGAAGGCCATATGTGAAGCTAAAGTGTCTGTGAATGTTTGATAATTTTTTGCACAAGCTGATCTCTGCACTTATAATATTACTGCACCATACTGTGGAGGTTTAATGCTTGAAAATATCTTTTTACAAGATAAATGCTCTTCATACCATAGAATTATCGATTCTGAATCTGGCTGACAAACCTTCTAAGGTATTATGCATTATAATTAATTACTCATTTAATGATTAAAGGTTTCAGTGATTTCAATACTAATAAACAAAGTCCTAAATAATTAGGTATTCCATACACATGCATATGTTGATGTTTGCTGTCCTCACAGATTGTTACAAATATCAGATTGCACAGTGGGGCATTACAGTGGCACAGATATAACTTTTCTCAGCCAATAAGCAAAAAGTCAGAGATTGCACCTTGTTTCTTCAAGATAAACAGCCAATAGATTGAATATTTTCAGACTGCAAAAAATATTTTATCATTCAGTATTTTTGACTTGTTTACAAATATCCTAATATTCTTAAATCAAGATACGTGTACTTGAGAAGGAAAATTACTCAACATATTAATTCTTGTTTTCTGAAATAGGTGGTTAGGAAAATGAACTTAATTCAAAGGGAGAACAAGTTTTTTTGACCCCATTGACTGATATTGTTTTTGTTTTAAAGGAATAATTCACCCAAAAATGAAAATGGATGATACCCTCAAGCAATCCAAGACGTAGATGAGTTTGTTTCTTCATCGGAACAGATTTGGAGAAACGTAGCATTAAACCATTTGCTCACCCTCCTCTGCAGTGAATGGGTGCCGTCAGAATGAGAGTCCAAACAGCTGATATAAACATCACAATAATCCACGCAACGCGATCAATTAACATCTTGTTGAAAAGTGAAAAGTTGTCTTTGTAAGGAACAAATCCATAATTTAGGCTTTTTAGCTTTAAACTATTGAAATGCCTAATAATTAATAATAATGCTTGCCCCAATGAAAAAGTCCATCCCTTGTTGTCTCTCACATCAAAATCCACTGCCACTGTTTTCACTTTGCATATTCCTCTTCTGATTCACAAGACTTTAATTGATGGACTTGATGTACGTGTGGATTACTTGTTTTGCTTGATTATTGTGATGTTTTCATCAGCTGTTTGGACTCTTATTCTGACGGCACCCATTCACTGCAGAGGATCCATTGATGAGCAAGTGATGTAATGCTACATTTCTCCAAATCTGTTCCCATGAAGAAACAAACTCATCTACATCTTGGATGGCCTGAGGATGAGAACATTTTCAATAAATTTTCATTACTGGGTAAACTATTCCTTTAAGCATAAATTCACTACACTTTGATGATTATTATTAAAGAAAATTACTTCATATCTTATTTCATTTTGCTTCTCAAGTTAAATGTACCTTGATTTATGAATGTTTAGATATTTTACTGCAAAATGAGAAAATAAGTAACAAGTGAGTAACAATCCTTTTTTTTTTTTTTTTGCAGTGCAACCACCACTGAGGGCTGTGCTAGTGGTTTGATTACATGTAATTGAATCTGTCCACCAATTATGTCTGCAGCCCTTACACCTCTGCCATGGATATTGAGTTAGACCCTGGTTGCCAGTACCGTGAGGCACTGTTTATTTCATTTATGTTATTATTATGGGAAATTTAATATCCAACATAAATGCATCAAGCATTTAGAAACTCTAAAAGTCAGAATTTGAAAACTTACTGAAAAAGAGAGAGAGAGAAAGTGTGTCTTAAGCTTTGACGTGCTACTTAAGAGCAGCAGACTGTAAGAAACACATTTTAAAGATCCATAAATTAGCTGATGTCTTCTGGTTTTATTATACATCAGAGGTGTTGCCTGCAAAGAGCCTATTGATTTTCTTGAGTCTTTCACATCGCACCAGCAGAAAGACGATAATAACTAAATCCATCTTCCTCAGACCTCAGTGGGAAAAGACGCCTCCTACTAATGGGGCACTAAACAAAGCACAGCAGCCAATCTGGAGTGGAAGGGCTGACACATCACAATACTGCTGAGAGTCATTCAGTAGGGATGCTTACATTTCAGACTAATCAAAGAGCAGTGGCTAGTATTTAAAGGAATAGTTTACACGAAAATAACAATTGTATTTACTCACGTGCTTTTTGCATTCCTCTGTTTTCCATTGGTTTTCTATGGTAACATATTAGATGGAGGTGTTTGCGTCTCAAGTATTTCGCAGGGTCTTGCGCATGACACAACATTCTGAAATTGTGTGCTCAAGTTTGAAAAACATTAAAGTTTTTAAAATGGCGTCTCTAGACATTGTGTTTTTTTTTTTTTTTGCATCTTGAAAAAAATGCAAAGCCTCGATACACTTTCTTTAAAAGTTGTGCTTATTTAGTGAACGACCCCTTTATTTGCTGTTTCCTTCTGTGGAGTGGAACGCAAACATTTACATCAACAATGCCACTGATTCTTGCATGTAATAAGTGAATGTGGAGCACCAGGTCAAAAGTGTAATGTTTTGCTATGTATTACATACATGATGTGTTCATCTGCAACTTCATACCTTGCATTTGCGTTGTTTGCATCATAATTTCTCATTACTTGGATGTTACATCTTGCAATTATAACACAATCTTATGCCAATTTGTAACTATTTTATATGGAAGCTAGTTTATAGTTAAAACATTTTTTTTAACTATAAACCTTTTTATATCTCACAATTCTGAGGAACCTTTTTACCTTTTTATAGAAGTCAGAATAGAAAAATATACAATTGCGAGATATAAACTTAGAATCGTGAGATGTTAAATCAGAATTGCAAGAAAAAAGTATAAATTGTGAGAATAAATAGTCTATTTTTTATTGCTTGCTTATTTATTTATGCATTTATTTATTATCCAATGGCAGAAACAAGCTCTTTATAATTTTAAGTTTATGGCGAACTGGCGGCTAATTTATATGAATTCATGCAAAATCTCTTTCGTACATATATGTATGATGCGCAGACGTCGCAGTGACGTTTCCTCTTGCAAAATTCTGACGAGATGCCGCCTCACAGACCATAATCACATACATGTCTTTGTATGTAACTGTTTTACTGACAGCCTGTCTTTATATCACTGATTATAAGGGGTTCTATTTGCTTTAGAAGCATAATATCATAAATTCTATCTGAAGTGATTCATGTTTTGAGAATAATCATTGACCAACTGTATCTGCATGAATAGGCTACATTTTAATGGCTGATATCCTGATGAGAACATAAATGACTTGCTGGGTTAAAATACAAAATTAATCTTACTCTCTCTTTAGGATTTGGGTAATTCTTTGAGTAATTATGGTAATTATACGGTCTGGATGTTACATAACTTATTCTGCATGAAAATAAAAAAGGAATTTGCCTTTTTATTGCTTTGATATTATACAGCTCTCAGTAAAAGCACACGATGAAGCTGAAAATCAATTTTCCTCCAAAACTTTGAGATTTAATTTCCTCTCCAACTGAGCGGCCGTATCTTTGTTCATGCCCAGCGTCTGCTCAAAATCAGGCCATCCAATCAAATCTGTGCAGGTCCCAAAACACTCTGCTGTTGATTCCAGTAAAAAGGTGATTGAAAATAACCATTCATCTCTCAAAACATCTGACTCTTGTGTATGAGCAAAACATTGGCATGCTGTCATTGTGCTAGAGTGCAGCGAGCAGCTGTATCGATCAGTCTATGGCTTTCTGGTGCCTTCTCACTAACATGCACTTACGATCTCACAGATAATGTTTCTATGTTCCAGACACAACAGTTCTGGTTTACATGGTTGTTCCACACCGGATTAGTCTAGAACCATTGATCCAATCAATTGAAACCAATATCATTTACTCTCTGCAATGGTGTTTACTTACACTAAAGAATCTGATACTTATTTTACACATAAATGAAACTAGATCCATCCATTATTATGGGATTTCCAAGAGCATGCCATGTACTGTCGATAACCTATTATTTTAGAGCTGAAAATGCTGTCACTATAAAATGTCATTATTTTCTGGTTTATATACGTATCAATCATGGGCTGCGTTAATTGTGATATTAATAAATCATTTTGAATTTACTTTTAAAAATGTCACATAAGGGAATTATTCTTTATTACAAGTCAAGCAGAGGTGTATATCATCACAAAGATCATAATCTTATCAAGTACTATGGTACAAATGACCAGGGCTAGTTGTCACACAGGCTTTGTCTCAGTACCTATAAAGTTTTGAGTCAAAATTTTAAAATACGGTGGTTTTGTTTGCTGTTTTGAAATACTCAGTTCAAAATGGTTTTAAATTACAAAAATGTTTCATATCTATTTTTTTTTCTCAATTCAAACAAAAATTTCAATATCATCATATATATGATATATCATTTTACTTTACTTTACTTTTACTTTTAGTCATTTAGCAGACGCTTAGGAGAAATAAAAAGCGATACTTATTTTACTATAATGTGTGTAAAATAATAAATGTGTATTATATTATAAAATAATATAATGTGTAAAATAATAAATGATACTTATTTTAAACATTTATATTTAGTTTTTTAATGTATATTTTGCATAAATTTAAGAATTACCAAAACAACATTTTGAAATTTTGCTTGACACCCTATTTCATTTTTAAAAAGGTAAAAAAAAGCTTTTTTATTTTTTAATTGAGAAAAGCCTATTATACATACTTACATGCAGTTTCCATTTGTGACTTATTGCAACTATTTTTGTCACCGCCTTTAGTTTACATTATTGTGTTCAATTAACTTGATCTTTTTCTTGGGTAGCAACTGTGAAAATATATTTTTTAACTCTTTAAGGTTTGCCTGTACAGAAACTGACTTTCAAAAATAAACCAAATCAAAGATATATTCAGTGCTGTTAAAAAGTGTGAAAAGTGACAACTAGCCCCGGTTTCCCCTTCTGATGCCATCTGTTTTTTGTGTTTTTTTAATCCTAACTTCTTTGAAGTGCCACCAAAGACAAATCATGGCCTTTCATGTTCCTTAATTTAGTATTTTAAGTTTGGTCGTGCTGTGCTAACCACTGGCTCAACTAAACCCAGCAATGCTTTAATTGGCATGTTCAGGAAATCACAGTGTGGAGATAATTTGTTTCTACTCTTTTGAACCTTCATAGGCGAGAGCTCAGTTTCCGCAGCTCCATTTGTTGTGTAGCACAAATTCATCCCCACTTCTCAAAATAGATTCCACCTGACAGAGAAAATAACAGTCCTCCACTCAAACAGATTAGTTCATGGTGTATGGGACATAAAGAACATCTCCGCCTGTGAGAGAAGCGCTGCCCCTCCATACTTAGCATCTCAGCTTCACTTTGCGATAAAGGGTAAAGCAAGCTGCCATAAACTTCATTTTAGCATTTGATGTCTATACAGTGACTGGGTTAATTCACAGTTCAGTAAATTAATTAGGCTTCGGTGTGAGAGACACTTTTTAGGGCCAATGACAAACAATCAGGACCACCAGATGTTCTGTGACATTGAATTGAGAGAGTTTATTAATATTTAACAGAAAAAAGACAGCATGTGCCATTTTAACAGAGAAGGTTAATATTTTTAGTTTTTATATTTAGCTTTAATTAATTTTTTAATATCATTTTTAGTTTTAGCAATCTTAGTACTTCTATTTACAGTATTTATAGATTTTTTTGTAATATTTATATTTTATTTCAGCTTTATTTCAATTAATGATTGAAATAACGAAACCGATTTTTAAAGTTTTAGTTAACAATTGCAACACTACTTTAGAAGAAAACATGGGAGGAAAAATGATTTGGTACTTTTATCACAAAGCTATTGCTGCTGTTTTAAAAACACCACTAATAATGTTTTATGTGGCTACTGGCTATTTTTAAAAAAAACCTTGTCCCACCCTGACTTCCTGTTATAATACGAAATGCTTTACCACAAGAAAGTAAACAAGCCATTTTTTATTGTATAGGCTATACAAAGCTGTGAGACCTCAGCTCTGCTCTACAATCTAATATCTGCCTCATATTCCCTTCTTTTCCATTTGAGACCATTTAGAGTATTTTTCATCTGTCTTCCCCAAATCAAACGCCACATTACCTGAAATGTTTTGAGTACTTCAGTCCGTGTCTAGTCAATCACCTGTACTGCCCTTTGCTTTGCTCCGAGAAGTGGGACTATTTCCCACAAGCCTACAAAAAGATGACAAACAGAATTAAAAGCGACTGGAGGGAGTTTCGGGACACATTGCTGCTGATATTAAAGGCCAGCCAATCTATCTCAGAAGATCTCTCGCACTGAGAGCAATAAAAAAAAAGCGTGATATTCAGAGACGTCTGCTGCCCTGAACCAGACAGGTTTTTACCTACAGGCTTCTGCTTCCTCTTTGGTTTGATCTTGATGTGTATTTAATTCATGCGTTGTTCTTTGAAGTGATCTTCCAAGCTCTTGGCTCTTTTGAGGGAAGATGCTGATTACTATCCACTACTTTTGGAACTATTAGAAACAGAATTAGTTTTTAGTAAAACCCTCTGGTTTTGTCCCTAAAGGCCTCATTTCACTCCACGATATGTAACGGCCAGCCCACGATGTCTTCTGATCTATTTATGAGATGTGGACTGATTTTTGTGCCAATGTGAAGTGAATTTTAACAGAAATGTTTCTCTCTCACAGCGAAACAGCGACTGCATCTGATCAGACATTTAGTGGGTTAAATTCCAGTGTTCTCACTGCCTCACAGGAAACGATCAATAGCAATTTCAAGGCATCTCTCTTTATGAGAGCAGACTGAGTTTTCATTGCTTTGACTCCTGAGTTTATCTGTTTCAGGAGAGTGTGTCTGTTTTAGAATAAAAGATGATGTGAAAGACTCTAAAATGGTCTATTTTGGAGTTTAAGGCAATTTAAGAAGAACAAACGATGACATGACAGTTAAAACAATATTATATAATTAAAAAAAAACAAATAAATAAATTAATGCTAGGGGGAGTACATTAGCTGAGTTTTTTTAAATACAATTTTATTATTATTATTACTATTTAAATTTATTTTAGTATCATTGAGAGAATATATATCACTACAGTATGTTGAATTAATTTTGATTTTTATATTTTCTGTTTTAATTTTAATTTTAATTAAAGTTTTAGTAATTTTATTTAGTTTTTGTCATCAGGTTTTTGAAATCATCAGTTTTCAATCATTTTTTTTTTTCAGTTTTACTTATTTTAGTACATCAATATAAAATACAAGAAAATGGAAAATGTTGTCTTGGCAACTAGCTGAAATAAGTTTATATTGAAAAAAGTATAGATTTTAATTGGTTTAAATGAGTTGCGTGTGTGTGTGTGTGTGTGTGTGTGTGTGTGTATTAAGTAACAAAAATTGCTTTAAGGTTTTAGTGTTAGTTTTAAATGTAGTTCATTCTAATAACCCTGCGCAGCACTGGAACACTGAACACAAACAGACCGCGTCACAGATTCACAGACCTGCTGTGAAATGCAGCATCTTCCAAAGAGTCAACCAACATTTCTGCATCAGATCACAGGCACTGCTAATATACAGCATCTTTAATTTGATATATTATTAGCAATTTTGTCTTTTGCTTCAAAAAAAAAAAAAAATTAATAACTTTATTTTTTCATTGTATGTCTTTATATTTTTTTCCTTCAAAGACACATACTCTGCACAATAATAATAATAATAATAATAATAATAATTTGTTATTATGAGGCAGCTGTATTTTAGTGTCATGTCAGTGAAAGCTACCCTAAATACAGAGAGATCTGATGCAAAAATGTTGGTTGATTCTTTGGAAGATGCTGCATTTCACAGCAGGTCTGTAGGTCTGTGGCGCAGTCTGTTTGTGTTCAGTGTTCCAGTGCTGTGCATTAGCTGAGCTTCTGAGAGCTCTTTCATGTTTCATGAACATTCTTTTTCAAACTACTCGAGGATGAAACAGCATTCACTAACAACAGTGGACGCCATGATGTCCTTGAAAGCCATATCAGATTTTTGAGTCAATTCATTTGTGCATTTATACAGCGAAAAACACTATACGAAAACAGAATCTTATAGATGTCTACAGGCTTGTTGTGTACTTATTCCATTGATCCAAAGAGCCCAGAGAACAGAGCACATTTAGCATGTTTGAATAACATTTGAATGCATTGATTGAACTGTTTTTTTAGCATACGTATGACAGATGGAATGCCGTGGGTAATTCTGCAGGCATGTAGTGGCTCTATCAGTCTAGATTCCACATGTACCCGTTTGATTGACAGCTCGTGTATAAACAGGGACTCAGTGCATACAGTACCACATCCCTGAAGACAAAACAAGGGTCTAAATGAGTAGTAAAGGTTAGCAGGTCAAAGCCATCTTTCAAATGTAGCTTTGCTTTCTAGGCATAATGGCAGTGCTATGCTGGAAAATAGAATTCCAGAAAGACTAAATTCCCTTGTTAAGGGGATATCTGACATTAGTTGTGACATTTACAAAAGCAGAATGGACAATAAATTATATATGAATGAATACATAACAATATGAATATATACAAATAATAATAAAAATATGATGCATTATGCAACAAAAATAATGATCTGTTACATCCAAAAATAATAATGAAAGAAAAAAAAAGTAAAATAATTATTTGGTTTAACTTGATTTAGTTGTGTATGGTGGTTCCATGTTGGAAATAGTATTATTACCATAATATTAATGTAGACTCAAACACTTTATATAGTGGAACTGAACTGAGTAAGTCCCAATAAAACTAGTTATTACATATTAAATTAACTCGAATCATCTTCAGGTTGACTCAGGTATACAAATCAGACTATTAAACACTACCAAGTTTTCTTCTTTCCTCATCGGTCTCAATCAAATAAAATAACAAAGCAATAACCCACCCCAATATGAAAATTCTGTCATCATTTACTTAACCTCATGTCATTCCAAACCTGTACGACATTCTTTCTTATCTGGAAAATAAAATAAGATATTTTGAATGTTCTCATCATTCCTTATATACTTTTTGACCTAACAATGGAAGTTAATGGGAACCAAAACTGTTTGGTAACCAACTTTTAAAAAACATCAAAATATCCTTCGGTGAAAACCACCATGTGAAAAATGTAGTACTGTATATCTGAATTCACAGTATTCATAAAACAGTAGGCAACAAGGTTAAGGCTAGAAGGGATACAGCTAAAACTACTGGGCATGCGCACATCAATATAGCTTAATTTATCACACTGTACAACAGTAATTACAGTTTTTGCATTATTGTAAGGGGTAGGTTTAGGGTTGGGGTAGGTGTAGACGTTAATAAAACACAATCTAATAGGTAGAAAATTTAATTTATTGTTAGCTTCTGGTTTTAGCTGTATCCCTTCTAGCCACAACTAGGCAACAAGTTCCCAGATGACTTACTACTTCTGGTGAGATTCTGTAGAGTGTATCCGATGGACACTTTACTATGAGGCCATGGGAGTGGATTTGTGAATAGCAGTGAAGCGGATTTCCGCTCATATTTTCCCATACAAGTTCATAAATGTATTTTTTAATAAAGAATCTTTATTTTTAAAACTGTACATAGAACATACTTTTTAAACAGTTGTTAAGTAAGTACAACTGGCCTGTCAATCATCTTGTCATAGTTCACATTCTCCACATTTAATTTAATTTAACTTCTTACCGTATTGGAGAGAAAAGAAGTAGCACGTTGATCTGCCAGCCGTGGGTCTTTATGCGGAGAAATCTGCTCATATTTTTGCATAATGATGCATTTAAATGTTAATGGCCAAACAGACGTTTATAAAAGTTCAAATTGTTGTTGCAGATGAAATATAACACAGATAACATTAAATAAATATTTTTACCAGGTTAAAATAATGGATTGTGCAATATTAGCTATTAGAGTGTGCATGGATCCACACTTCAAAAATCTACCTGAAATAGTAGACCATCTGGGGACTTAATCTTTTCAACATAATATGCTTTGGGACAAATTTATTCTAATCTCACATACTAGTTAGAATGGATAGTATGAACATTGTGATGCAGGGTGACTTTGCAGTCTTGTGCAAAGCATGCTGGGAACTGAAAATCCCCTGCCCAGTTTCAGATTATGCAACAAAAATATTAATTTATAGTCATAGCACAAAGAAAGTAAGTAAGCAAACAAAATTATTAAAGTTGTGACAAAATATTCAAGAACTGAACATTTTGATTAAGGAAACTAAACAAGTGTTTCACATCAAAGCTACTAATTCAAATTATAATGTGGCTGGAATTGACCAATCAGCAAGCAGAACCTGCTAATTAGTCCTTTTTTAATGGAACAAAGGAAATTGTAAGGTTCTGTTTGATTTACCAGAGGCAGACTTCACTGAGAACTTGATGAGCTACTAAAAATGACCCAATGTGTTACCACAGACCAATGATCCTGCTCTAATCTCTAAAAAGAAAACCTTCATCAGTCAAAATGATTGAAATTCAGACCTGGCAGGAAATTACAGGCACAGTTAGACACATTTCCTGAAGATTGTTCTAGAATGTGTGAAATTCTATTAGAGGGCAGATTTGCATAATTTAACATGCATTAATAATGAATCGTTTTGGATACAAGGAGTTCTGATACTCCAGGGCAGAATTTGGGTTGGAAGAATGCTAAATCATAGACTTTGGTCCAATCTGTGCCACAGAACTGGTGGTATGGGAACATTTTAACACCTCAGACCTTTGACTGAAATATTTTGGATGGATGTCATAATACAGAGCATATTAACAACCAACGGCAGTGCTCTAACCATTAATGCAGTTAGTCCCAAATAGCACTGGATCCAGAGCCAGGAGTGCTAATTCAGGTCCTGGAGCATGAGGTAGTAAAATACAAAAGCTCTGTGTGTGTGTGTGTGTGTCAGGACTGCAGTGAAAAGGAAATGACACTGGGCTGCTTGGGAAGGTGTTTTATCCCTCACTCTCTGTCTCTCGCTCTCCTCCATGTTCCTGTGTGTTTGCTGAGTAGTTCTGCAATGCTCCAGGCTTTGATCAGAGCTGGCATGCTGCAAGTATAATGCTGTGTAGAGTCTCTTCTCCACAGTGTCCGTCACTTTCATCTCGTCCTAACCTCCAGATCAGTCTGTCACCCCGCTATGATGCCTTTGCTGTCTGGTGATGAGTGGTCTGATATCATGTAACGGGTCCTGCAGTCACACATGTTGCTCGGTGATGACAGCTGGACCATGTTTCTCTTGTATATCAGTTGTCAGGGCTATATATTCCTATGACAGCAGAGTTGTAGGAAAGCATATGTCAAGAATTAAATTTAAAAAAGACACGCAGAGATTAAATAGCTCTTTATATAAGATGACAAGTGTGTCGGAATGAATACATGTGCACATTGAAATGCTGATAACTGTCAGAAAACATTTTCAAGTTCATTATAAAAATAGGACAATGAAAAAAACTGAATTTAGACTGCAAATTTTAAGTTATTTGTAGGCACAATTTATATTTATCTTCAAAACTAATTTCAAGCATTTAAAACATTAAATCAAACGTTTTGTGAGCAACATAAACTAAACTGTCTAAACTATTTTATCAGTAGGCCTTGATGTCTTAACTAGTATTTTTTTAGTAGGTCTTGATATCAACCTTTAATCACCAAGTCTTCATTACACTAATCAACTGTAATTCATAGTAATTCAATTAGGAATGTTTCACAGAAAGTTTGCTGAAAATGTACTCATCCTCAGATCATCATCCAAAATATATATAAAAAAATATTTCAGTGATAGATTTGGGTAAATTTAGCATTCCATCACTTGCTCACCAATGGATCCTCTGCAGTGAATGGGTGCCGTCAGAATGAGAGGCCAAACAGCTGATAAAAACATTAAAATAACCCACAAGTTACGATTGTAAGTTACAACCCAGCACGACTACAGTCCATTAGTTAACATCTTTTGAAGTAAAAGGCTGCATATTTGTAACAAAATCATTAAGATGTTTTAAATTCAGTTACATAATATTGCTTTCCTCAGTGAAAAAAATATATGCACAGACCAAACAACGTTTACAAGCAAAAACAGTATAAAAACAGTTCTAAACAAATATGTCTGTGGATTTTGATGTGAGAGAACAACAGGGGATGGACTGTTTCACTGGAGTAAACATTATTATGGATTATAGATTCCAGTGGCAGGCTGTGCATTTTACACCTAGGCCTTCAGTGGCGTCCTATGAATTAATCCATGTCTTCATACCATCATAATGATGCCACGGCTATAGAAACCATAAATATTACAGAGTAATGCAGTATAACAGGGCACTACATAACAGATAGGTAAGTTATCTTATGTAGCGAGAATGAATGCCATTACTAAAGAAAGAAAAGGCTTTGCTGGCCCTTACGGCCCACCACTGATAGATTCATATTTTAATCAGAAGCAATGGTTTGAAGTTAAAAACATCTTAATGATGAATTTATTTCTCACAAACACACAGCTTTTCACTTCAAAAGAATTTAATTGATGGACTGGAGTCGTGTGAATTACTTGTGCATTATTGTGATGGTGTTTATCAGCTGTTTGGACTGCAGGACACTGCAGGGGATCCATTGCTGAAAAAGTGATGTAATACTAAATTTCTCCAAATCTGTTCCGATGAAGAAACAAACTAATCTACATCTTGGATGGGCTGAGAATAAGTACATTTTGAGCAAATTTTAATTATTAGTTGAACTGTTCCTTTCAAACCAAAGTCTTAATTTGAGTGGATTCCATCTGATTCAATTCATATTTATTCAGTTAAAGTGTTTTAATTGCAAATGTCAATTTGCTTATATATATATATTACACATCCAAAGAAGTAAAAGCACAAATGATTGATTTTAAAAATCAGTACTGGATCATTAAATGCAATCACACTTCCCTACAGTCCATTATGCTCTATTGGTGTAGGTCTATTTGAAACAATATTCTTGTTTTTGCATAACACATACATGCAGATACAACTTTTATTGCCTTTCTTTTACAAGCATTATGTATGTCCTTTAAATCCTGCTATGGTCGACTCACAGAGGTTAAATTCATCTCACATGTGAGATGATACTAATAATCTGGCCATCATTGAGAGGCTTTCTGTGAGAATGGATGCAGTTATATAATCTGGTGCAAAGTAACTCTGGGTTAATTTTCTCTGTGTGAAGTTATGCAGTCAGTTCTTTCATGTAAAGTTACGAAGGGTTTTATCTGATTTAAGTGATGAAGAAAAGCTTCTTACAGTATGACATTTCTAGGTGGGGTAAATTCTGCACTTTTAGTATTGCCTTAGGTGCAATATTATGCAGCTAATTTCCTCAATAAAAAGTTATGAAAGGTGATAGTGAAGCAGTTGTTAGATTAAGGCGACTTTATGGTCTTATTGAAAAATGATATTGAATAACTCACTATTATGTGTACGTAGCACACTGTTGTTGCACAATGTCCATCCATTTCTAAATGAAAAGGAGAAAGAACGCATGATTAGAGAGAGCATTGTAGGATAAATGAAACGGGCTAGCTTAATTAGAATACAATTAACATGCTAATTACTTTGCTTTCATCTGAAGAAGGCACAATGATATGGAGGGAGAGTGGCCAGCAAAAGCCTCACACACACAAGTGCACACACACACAGACTTACAAGGGCATTTAGATGAGCCGTGCTTTGTTAAATACAAAATCTTATTTAGTATGTAGAGAGAAACTGGAGGCCAGGGGAGAAAAATTCAGAGGAGAACAGAGGAGGGTTTGGCTTGTCAGAGGATTTCCGGTCAATATCTGTAGACACTGCTGGGATAAATAGTCACTCAGCATGGAAAACAAACCCACACTTATTCATTCAGTATGCAAGACACACCACACACTCAACATGCAAGACAAATCGATATGTCAGGATCAGCCTTCAGCTACGGGCTGCGCCGGCCTCTCGCGGCTACCACTGATAGCGCCACACAGAGAGAGAGAGAGAGAGAGAGAGAGAGAGAGACAGTTGTGTCTTTTCTAGCATGTGGAAGAAATCTCATCAAAGGATAGCAGAAGTCATGTCAGTTTTGACTGCTGGATGTGGCTTCAAGTGCACCGCTTTAAACAGTCTGTTTGACAAACATATATTACATCAGCTAAAAAAAAAACATACAAAAAAATAAAAAGTTCTTTGTTCAGACATTTGTTCAGACAGCTAATGATTGGTAGGCCCTACTTAAGTAAATGATTCTAAGACACAGAGTTGGAATCACTAATGAGGCACACATTTACAGTTTAGAAGATTTACAAACATGTTTAAAGGGGTCATATGATGCGATTTCAAGTTTTCCTTTCTCTTTGGAGTGTTACAAGCTGATTGTGCATAGATAAGATCCCTGAAGTTGCAAAGACTAAAGTCTCAAAACCAAAGAGATATTCTTTATCAAAGTTAAGACTCTGCCACGCCCCCCTAAAACGGCTCATTCTAACACGCCCCCACATATCTACCCCACTATGTGGAAATATTTGCATAATGCACCCAAATATAATATAATATAATATAATATAATATAATATAATATAATATAATATAATATAAACATTGTGCTGTATTCCAATGGTAAATTATAATATATAATATTATAATATTATAGCCAAACCCCCTGAATAATTAATTTAGCCATTAAAAATGTTTTCCTCATACAATGTTTTTCCATTGTTCACATATAATATAGAATAATGATACTAGTTTGTCAGAATATTGAACTTAGTGACTTGTTGCAGTACTGTTGCAAAATTCCCAGCAATTCCAGTTCCAGTCCAAGTCTTCAGAAAGAGAATTCATAAAAAAATGTGTACATCTCTGAAGTAGAAGCATAAAAAAATTGTTTTAGAAGCTGTTCATACTATGAATTGTACATCTACTCAAACGAACACCTACAAATGCTGATGCAATCATATAAGAAGATTTTTTAAAAACATTCTGGGAAAAAAAGTGCACATATACTGAGCAGAAACCAGGAAGTCAGCAGTCACAAAGAAAGAAAATCCTTTGCACTGCTCTCCTGTCCAGTAAAGAATAAGACCTAAATGCAAGCCGGGTTGATCCCCTGCATATGCTGAAGTAGAGGCAGATGAATGCTTACCCATGCATGCAGCAATAGCAAATATGGTGCGTGGGAGGAGAGGTTCTGGCTGAGCACAAGTGTTTATAACCCAGCGTGGATAAATGGTTTGTGGGCCGAATCCTGCATCGAGAAGTTCTGCTCTTTGACATCTTTTTATATTTCTTGCACGTTCCCGTTTAGTTACTTGAATTTCATTTTGGCTGTATACTGTCGGCAAGTAAATGTCGGCATACCAAACGACCCAGCACCTAGAGAAGTCTTTGCATAATTAAAATCCCATTTTCAGGCATCCAACCATTTGTAGATTATATGTCACCTCCAGTTAAAGATGATGTGTGGAGATTCCTCTGTGAGAAAACACTTCTTCACAAGGACAATTACGAGCAAATGCACGTGCACACACATCTCTCTCAATGCGTAAATGAAACCAAACAACGTGGCGTTCTGACAGGCTTTCTGGCATCACCTTCAATCACATACACAAAGGAAATCAATTTCTTTTTATGCAATATTCTATGTCAATGGGACATCAAATGAGTAAGCTCTAGCAATTTGAATATGTAATTTGCTTGTTCTCTGTACACTTGGACTGACTGCGACATCCTAAAATGAAGATCAAACTTGTCAAATACTGACTACCGTATGTGTTGCTGATTCTTGAGGTTATTGATTTGAACAACCCTCTAAGCCTAAATAATACATTTGGTGCACAACTATGGACATATGACACCTCAAACAATGGGTTTGTTGAGCAGAGGTGTGATATTTCTTTTCTAAGCTAACTGACTTAGAATTTTGCTTGCTGGATGATAAAATGGGCAAAAGAATCAATGAGACAATGTTTTCTTTTAGAAATTTCTTTAGATTGAGGTCTGCAGTTGGGCCAAAAAGAACCAACCTACCCACTTTAGAATCGCCTAAACCACCGAAATAATATAAATTCTTAAACTGGACTTGTGTTGCAGTCTGAAATCATAAATCACACTGTAGGCTATTCGTTTCTCCCAAGGTTTTTTCCTCAATTTATGTCAACTGATGGAGTTTTCTTGCCACTGTCTCCTTCAGCTCAATTAGTCGAGGTTTAAAAGGCACTAAATATTCATTATTAGTATTAATTGAATAAACTGAATTGAGCTGAATGAAAACAGAATTGTCTTCTGTTGAGCTGCTTTATAGCTGAATCAAATTTGTTTTATAATTGACAAATTTTGCTGAATTGAATCAAAATTGAACTGACTCAAGCTGAATAATGACACTACTGTCTTGTAAGGGAAACAGGTCAATTTAGCTCAAAGGGAATCATTTAAGATTTTAAAGGGAATTTGGACAGAATCACTGTTTTACGGCTGATCACTGAGACGGCCAGCGATTCATTGAACGAGCCGTATAACATCAACTCTGCACTTCAGTAGTGAATTGAACTTGTTTTATAATTTATGAACTTTAGATTGTTATTGAACTGAACTGAACCAACACTGAACTGACTTGAGCTGAATAATGACACTATTGTCTTTTTAAAACTGCTTTACAACATATTTCAGATTCGTCTCAAATTTGATGAAGTTTGCTTCACTGATTCTGTTATTTTCCTGTTTATTACTGTGAAGTTGCTTTGAAACAATCTATATTTATAAACCAACTTGACTTGCCAAGCAACCACTTTGAACACCCTAGCAACCACATGGCTACATGTTTAATCCTCTACGAATACTACGCAAATGCAATATGAATTCACAAAATGAAAGATTTCCCTCCAAATGTGCTGTGAAACTAAAGAAAAAGAAAAAATGTGATGCATTACTGAATCTCAAACAGGCATCGCTCACATTTTCAGAAAATGTAAAAAATGTAAGTAATTTTCCTCTCTTTGAGAGCACAGTGAGCGTTTGCACTGATACAAGAACACAATTTAAGGTACAAAACTGAGATGAGGCAGGTTAACATGACTAGTATTACGGTTGAAGCTGAGTAGTCTGATAGCAAGTGTAGTACAAATCAGATTGTAGTGCAGGATAGAGGGGGAAGTATTAAGCAGGATAAATCAGGAAAAAACTTTTATATTTTATATTTATAATGAAAGTGTTGTCAAACAACACCTAAATTAAATCAAAAGTGTGCAAACAAAGATTTTTTACAGAGCAGTGCTATTTCTCTGCCTCTCCTGTGGTTCTGCATGCGGCATCAGGACATCAGCAGGATGAGAGATGGCAGATATCCCAGGAGACCTGCCCTTTAGCAAACATCTCAGAGTCTGTCTAGGTGGACATTTCGCCCATCCTAGACCAGCGTCAGACACTGTTCCACCCGTCTTAAAATATCACCGCTGCTGGTAACACCACAAATCTGATTTCAGATCAGCATCAACAACTTCTGCCCACATTGACATGCTATGCAGTGACATTTTCTGACTGTACCGCTCCTTTCAAAACTGTCACTATGAGAAAAAGCAAAATGTCACCGATGGAGAAAATAAAACAGAAAAGTGACTTTTGTGGCTTGTAGTTCATGTCCGGTAGCTTCGAGGTCATCTGTATGCTAGTGAGCCCCTAAAAGTAGCCATAAATACTGTAACTTGTTTGTTGATAGAAAAAGAGACTTGTTGGCTTGTAAAAAATATATTTTTTATGTTTTTGAGAGAAACTACTTGTGGCTGCATTTATTTGATAAAAACACAGTAAAACAGTAATATAGTGAAATATTATTACAATTTAAAACAACTGTTTTCTTTTTAAATATATTTTAAAATGTAATTTATTCCTGTGGTGGCAAAGATAAATTTTCAGCATCATTACTCCAGACTTTAGTATCACATGATCCTTCAGAAAATATTCTAATATGCTGATTTGCTGCTCAAGAAACATTCTTCTTATTATCAATGTTAAAAATGATTGTGTTTTTTTGGGAAATTGTGTTTTTCTTTTTTGTTCAAAAGAACAGCATTTATTTGGAATAGAAATCGTTTATAAGCTTTAAGATCCGGTTGGCAGCGATTTGAGAAAAGGCAAGTGCAAGAACATACTGTCATAGAATATAAACATGTCTCTCCTTTCCTGTTATGATTTCAAGCAGATGTTTGAAAACAATAAACTACGACCTCAGAGGGATCCAATTCCTCAGGTGAATCAGCGCTGGTGGACTGTGCCTTTAAAGAGGAGATCTGGAGTGAGCAGCTCCTCTGTACACAGTGTCACGGGAGAGTGAAAGTGGGCCATGTAAGGAGCAGGAACATAACGTGACTGCAAAGGGGAAAAAATACTGAATTACAGCCCACATGCTTTCTAAAAATAAGACAGCTGAGGTGAAGAAGCAAAGAAACAGAAATATTAGTAAAGTATGAGAGAATGTAATTATCTCACCTGTATGAGAGAAATAAAAAAATGTACAGACTTTTCAAAAGAAAACTCAGTGTATAGAATATATTCATTATTGAATTTACTACAGCAATAATAATAATAATAAAATAAAATAAAAACATAAATTGTAAATTAGGAATGTGGAAAAGGGATATATGGACATATGAATTATTGGAAAAAATAAGGAAAGTAATGTTCACATATAAACACTTTTGTGCTGTGAATTGATTAAATGAAAATGTGCCTTCTGTGAAAACATGTTCATTAAAGAAATTTAAATTCGCTGAAAATGTGCTCAAATGAGCTTGCTTCCTCATTTATTAGAATTATGAATTAAAAGTAATGTTCACATATAAACACTTTTGTGCTGTGAATTGATTAAATGAAAATGTGCCTTCTGTGAAAACATGTTCATTAAAGAAATTTTAATTCGCTGAAAATGTGCTCAAATGAGCTTGCTTCCTCATTTATTAGAACGAATTCATCACTTACTCACTGGTGAATCCTCTGCAGTGAATGGGTGCCGTCAGAATGAGAGTCTAAACAGCTGTTAAAAACATCACACTTTATTTTAAGGTGTCCTTGTTACAGTGTAATTGTACAGTATATTTAAGAACTGAGTAATTTTAATTAACTACACATACTTACTATATGGGTAGGGTTAGGATTAGGGTTTGGTTTAAGGTTACTTGCATGCACATGTTCATTAAAGAAATTTAAATTCGCTGAAAATGTGCTCAAATGAGCTTGCTTCCTCATTTATTAGAACAAATTCATCACTTACTCACTGGTGAATCCTCTGCAGTGAATGGGTGCCATCAGAATGAGAGTCTAAACAGCTGTTAAAAACATCACACTTTATTTTAAGGTGTCCTTGTTACAGTGTAATTGTACAGTATATTTAAGAACTGAGTAATTTTAATTAACTACACATACTTACTATATGGGTAGGGTTAGGATTAGGGTTTGGTTTAAGGTTACTTGCATGCAATTTAGCATAGTTTATTGTTATTATAATAGTAAGAACATGTAACATGTGTAACAAGGACACCTTAAAATAAAGTGTTACCAAACATCACAATAATCCACACGACTCCAGTCCATCAGTTAATGTCTTGTGAAGCGAAAAGCTGCATGTTTCTAAAAAATAAATCAATCATTAATGCCTTTTAACTTCAAATTATCTAAAATACGAGTCTTCTATCCATGATAATGCTTTCTCCACTGAAAAGTTAGCTTTTTTTTTTAATCTAATGCAATAAATCATTTAAATAACGTTAAGTGTGCTTTTTAGGACCACTGTATTCCTGCTTATTTGCTGTTTTAGGTTTCTTTCATCTGTTCCACTGTTTTCAATTTTATTATGCTGTTCGTGTCATATTTTACCTGCTTAACTCTTAGGGTAAGTGTTAAAACCAGAATTCTTACACAGACTCACTCCGCTAACTTGATGCTGAGCTCAGGGGTAATTGCTTGTGTGTTTTTTGGAAAGACTACTGCAGATACTAACAAATTGAAAAAGACTAAAGAAAAAAGGCAAATGAATTTCTAGGTGCAGAGATAGCTGTTTATAGACGCATCTAAAGAGGTGATGAAAGAGGTAGAACGATTCCCAGGAGAGAGACATCTTAGAAGAAGTAGAAGAGATCGCTTTGATGCGTGATATATATTCTGTTTATTAATGCATCAAGAATGCGAGCATTATTTCGTAAATATTATTCAAAAGACAATCTCATTTAATTGTCTTAACCTCAATATTGAATTTAAAGTGGTCAAAATAAATCCCTATGGTTCTACTCCAACCAATATAAATTCACCTATTCCAAATAATGTTCCAAATGAAATGATAAAGCTAATCGCAGTTGTTTTGCTCTTTATCAAAACCAAAGTTCTGAGAAGGTCTGTTCTGAGAAACTCTGTTAGCAGAATTACTGCCACCTGTACAGAGTGAAGTGACCACTGGTAAAGTAATTAGTGAGCGTATGTATTTTGACAGATCTCCACAGGTGGTTCTTCTGTTGCTGATGTCCTGTGGGTGTGAATAAAGGCCAACATATGATCTCTAATTCCCTCCAGCAGATTTTTAATACCCAGCCAATTGTTACAACCTTGTACGTGTAAAATTAGTTATTCTGATATTAGAAAAATATAGTGGTTAACACAAAATGTCAAATCTCTGAAGAAAATAAGCAATTGTTTATAAAGGAGATTGACATGTTGAAGCATGACAGTGTGCAGCTGGTACAACTCAGATTTTTATCTTGTAAAAAATATGACATTTTCATAAGAAATGCTTCAATATCGGATCTTTCTAAGTGCAAACATTGGCATTATTATAGCTCTAGTTCCACAAAGCCAGGCCTTTGACTTAAAGTATAAAGTCTGGTCATTAGCTTGTTCTAACCAAGAACTGACCACTTAGACAAAATGAGATGACATATAAAGCTATTTGTGTACATACTGTACATCATGCTTGGGTTATATATACAATAGACCTAAAAGATACTTGATCTAAACCCCCAACCGTAAATTTTAGTGTCTAAGTTGTTCTGCGTTTATGGACATTTATCATGCGTCATTAAAGGGGTCATATTATGCGATTTCATTTTTTCCTTTCTCTTTGGAGTGTTACAAGCTCTTGGTGCATAAAGAAGATCTGTAAAGTTGCAAAGACTAAAGTCCCCATATTTCCTCACTCAGCTGTGAGCAGACAACTCCGCAAACTCGCCCGACTGCCTCTGTTACTCTGTAACCTGAACTTCACGAGACAGAGCAGAGACGACTGTTGCCTGCGATATGCGCTTGAATCAGTGAACACATAGTGAGGGGGCGACAGATGCTGGATGGTGATGTGGCAAGTCTTGTTCTTTTCCTATTGTCAAAGGTCTTGGGTCCAATCAAACTATTATCTTGCAAATTCATCTGGCAAAACAGACTGTATGTCCTTTCTTCATCCCCAAACACTGTAATATTAATACTGATAATAAAAAAATAATGTCTGACCAAGGGCCCAACTTTGACCAACTTTGTGTGTTGGGACGTTTCTTGACAGAGTGATCTCATTCGTATTTGTGGATTTTTTGTAGTTTGTATAGACACTGAATTGTACAATATCAACATAATGACAGAATCTAAAATGTAAAAACTCTTGCAAATGTAAAACTTTAGAGACATTTTAGAGCGGCCAGACATTTGTGCAGAAGGAAACTTGTCATAGAAATCTTTCATGATTATAAATTATGTCAGGATGGGTCTAATAAGAGTAAAATCATTTGCACTTAATTAGAGCTGAATTTATTATCTTTAGAAATCACGGTAACACTTTATTTCGATAGTCCACTTTAGACATTCTATTAACAGTAAGTAACTTTGCAACTACATGTCAACTAGCAGTTAGTAGAGTATTAATAGACTGTCTGCTTAATATCTTCTAACACTTTCTTTGTCAAC